>NW_007113100.1:128341-158471 GCF_000164805.1 Carlito syrichta
GCGCATGCCTGTAATTCCGGCTACTGGGAAGGCTGAAGCGGAAGGATCGCCGGAGCCCAGTAGGTCAAGGCTGCGGTGGCCGGGAGCGGCCAGTGCACTCCAGTCTGGGCGACAGAGTGAGACTCCAACTCAAAAAAATAAATAAATAAATAAAAATAAAAAGCCACATACAGTTTTTTGAGGTGTGTGTATCAGAGACAAAGGCCCTGGCGCTGCAGAAAGAGGAGGCTGGCTCAGACGCAGGCTCACGAATGCTGCTGAGACACGAGCAAGCTGGCAACTCCTCTGGGCCTCAGTTTCCCCACTCATTAAGTGCAGAGCTGAGGTAAACCATCTTGTGGGCTCCTGCTGACCCCGGACTATCCTTTGAACACCCTGATGGTCAAAAGGTGCAGGCATGAAGAGCAGGAGAGAATTTTCTCTGACGGAATCTGGAAGAACAAGTGGATAATCTTCCGTGAGAGATCCTCTCCCTCCAGACCAGAAGCTGTGCTCTCCCTGGAGGGCCATTCCTGTCTCTGATGAGTCAGCTGTCAGTCAGAGTCACTGAGGCAAAGCCAAAAAAAACAGGTACACAGAATTTCCTGGGACCAGTGGAAAAGCCACTCTCCAAAACCATGTCCCCGGGCTGTTTGCTGGGATTCTCAGATAACTGAGGCTGCCAGAGAGGGCTGGAATCTTCTGCAGGCACCCCTCAGATGGCTTCACCCATGTCGCAGACAGATTGAGCAGACGAGGCCCTTAAGTAAGAGTGACCTTGCTGCCAGGACAGTTGTGATTCTTGTTCTGTAGCATCTTCCAACAGGCGAGCTCAGAGGAGCATTGGGTGAATGAACAATGAAAAATGTATGAGCGCATTGCCTGTGACAGGGGAGGGACACTGATCCTGGGGTCCTAAGTCTGGGGCAGGCACGGGGAGCCATCACAAAGTCTGCTCACCAGGCGTGTACACATGACTCCATCCCCCACAGCCCGAGACCAGAAGTCCAAGACCAACTTCCAGGCCTCTCCGGGTTTCTGGTGTTTTGCTGGATGTCCTTGGCATTCTCTGACGTGCAGACCTAGCATCCCGGAATCTCTGGTTTCATCTCCATGTGGCCTTCTTCCTGTGTGCGCCTCTATGTCCAGATGGCCCCTTTTTATAAGGACAATAGTCATCCTGGAGTAGGGCTCACCCTGTTTGTCTTAACTGACTTCATCTGCAAAGACCCCATTTCCAGGTGAGTCCACATTCTGATGGAGGTCAGGGTTTCAGGAATTGGGGGGGGGGCATGGCTCAGTCCATAACAGTCTCCTCAGAGGTCATATATGGCCAAGCCATTCCCAGGTATAAGAGGTGACAGAAGACTGTGTCTTAGGGCATACCTGATCCTGGTGTCCCTGCATCCAGTGCTGGCTCCCAAGACCTCCTGCTCGTGAAACACAGAGGGGACCTCACCTGCATCAGGAGGTCCTGATCGTGAAACACAGAGGGGACCTCCTGCTCATGAAACACAGAGGGGACCGCACCTGCATCAGGAATCCAAGAGAGTTTAAACCTAGGGATGGAGACAGCCGAATGGGGGTACCAACCCCAGTCCTAACAGAAAGATGCGTCTTAGGGTTAGCATTTTTAGCCAATTCCAGTATTATCTGCTTGAAGATAATATTATTAGTGAAGTCAACAACAAAATGGACATGGCTGCTTGTGGACGTGGCTTCTTGTGCCCCCGTGATGTGTGAGGGTGGCAACCCCACCCAAGGAAGTGTCTGTAGGACACCAGTGACTGCGGGTCCCACCTGCACCCTACGGGGCTTTGAGACTTCTTCAGGCAGGAAACATTGGCTTGGGGTTAAAATGATACAGGTGGCTCAGCCTGTAATCCCAGCATTTTGGGAGGCCATGGCGAGTGGATTGCCGGGGCCCACAGGCTCAAGATCAGCCCTGGCAACTAGGCGAGGTCTCAACTCTATTATAAATAAAAAATTAGCTGGTTGTAGTAGTGTGCGCCTGTAGTTCTGGCTACTTGGAAGACTGAGGCAGAAGGCTCGCCGGAGCCCAGCAGGAGTAGGGTGGCTGTGAGTGTACCACTGCACTCCAGCCTGGGGGACAGAGTGAGATTCCAACTCAAAAAACCCCCAAAACAAAAACAATAACAACAAACAAGGAGATCAAGAGAAAGATTTGTTTTGAGTGTAAATGACCAGTTGGTAAAAATATGTTGCTAAATTACATATTCCCTTAAGAGGTGGCTGCAAAAATGTTGCCCCTTATAAAACAGAAGCACAAGCCGGGCTCGGTGGCTCAGCCTGTAATCCCGCGCCTTTGGGAGGCTGAGGTGAGTGGATTGCCTGAGCCCGCGGGTTCGAGATCCACCTGGGCAGCAAGACCTCATCTCTACAATAAATCAAAAAAAATCAACCGGGTGTGGTAGCTGCACGCCTGTAATGCCGGCTACTCGAAAGGCTGAGGCGGAAGGATCGCCGGAGCCCAGCAGGTCGAGGCTGCAGTGGCCGGGAGCGGCCACTGCACTCCAGTCTGGGCAACAGAGTGAGACTCCAACTCAAAAAAAATAAATAAATAACAGAAGCACAAGAAGTAGTGACTTCAAGAACAGAACTGTTTAGCTGGGCGTGGTGGCTCAGCACTTTTGGAGGCTGAGGTGAGAGGATTGCCTGAGTGCGTGGGTTCGAGACTGGCCTGGACAACATGGTGAGACCTCGCCTCTACAATAACTACAAAAATTAGCTGAGTGTGGTAGTGTGCACCTGTAGTTAGTTCCAGCTACTTGGAAGGCTAAGGCAGAAGGATCGCCGGAGCCCAGCAGGTCAACCCTGGGGTGGCCGTGAGTGTGCCACTGCACTCTAGCCTGGGCAACAGAGTGAGACTTCAATTAAAAAAAAAAGATGCAGCGTGAGCACTTTAGAGCCAATGCAAGGAAAGGAATCCCAGACTGATCCCTATACTTCTGAGAGGAGAGCGCTTGCCCTCCCAGAGACAGACATCCTCCCGTGAAAGCCATTGCCACCAGGATGGCCTCTGAGTTCCTTCAAGACCACACCGGTCCCCGAGGAATCTGTGGCTCCAGTTCAAAGTCAGAGTGTGGGCCAGGTTTTGGGCACATCCATGGTCTGGTGGCTCCTTTCTTGGTGATTTTGAAAGTCTTTGAGAACAGAGCAGGCTTTCAAAAGACATGACCTGGCCTTACACGGTGTGCAGATGAGCATGTGGCCATGGCTGTCCAGCCAGCTGCAGGTTCACTGACCCTGGTTGTGGCTGGCTTGCCCTTGAAGGCCCTTGGGGGTGCAGTGCAAAGAGGAAATAGTTTTTTTAAATGGGCAAGCAGGCGAAAAAGGAGAGAAAAGAGATATGAACCCAGGGCTGGCTAATTGGAGAGCAGGTCCCCGTGTGAGACGGCTCTGGGACAGGGGCTCTGGGAAGGCCTGGCGGGACTGGGATGGAATTCGTCGCAGTCAGACACCCTCGGAAGGAGAGGAAGATGGAAAGACGAAATAAAGTCTTGGGTATAACATGGCCTAGGTGAGAGCCCCTCCCACTGCCCCTGGAAAGCTGCCCTCCCTTTCTTGGGGAAAGACAGGCAAACCCACTTGTGCTGGGTGGGGAGCAGGACTGCTTCCTAGAGCCTGGCCGGGGCAGAAGGGTAAAGGGGCAGTGAAAAGACTCCCTGGATGGGCAGCCCCAGCCACAGGGCGCACACCCAGGGCCCCCCACAACACCCTCCGCAGAGCACCCTCCCAGCCCCCACCCTACTAGCCACAGGGACCGGAACCTCAGGCCTCTGTCAGGTCTTTTGACATATGCCCCAGCAAATGTTGAGATCTGATATGTGTAGCCCACAGGAAAGAAAGACATCGTAATGGTTGTATGAGAGAAGAATGCCATTGGAAGTAGTGAGAAAACATATAAAATACAGACATAGACCAGCCGGAAACCTGAAAGGCCAGGCAAACAATGGGGGCGGGCGGTGGGGGGAGGACACAGCAGTTTGCATAGACAAATAAATACTTGACAAAGTGCTATGCTCAGTAAATATTTGTTGAGTTCATACATTAATTAATTTTCCAGATGAGATTTTCCTAATCCATTTTTTAAAGAAAATACGGATTAAGACTGGAGTAGTCCGTTTGTTATGGCTGGCTTGGCGGACATGAAAGGACCTGGTGTGTGTGTGGTTTGGGGCCGCTTCCCGGCCAGACCCTGGTCACCCCTGCGGGGGCAGGTGACTCACTATTCAAGTCCTACCCACCGGGATGGGAGTCCCTCTGCCCACTGCCTACCCTCTGGAACGCTTCACTGCCTAAATCTCCAGGTCCAGCAAAATTAACCCTGTCCTGGGAATCTGAGCACCAAAAGGATCTCCAACCCCTGGCCCTGGCTCCAGAGTGTCACGGAAAACAGCAGCAAGGAGGGCCCACCCAGTGAGTCCCCAGGCCAACCCAGCTCTGCCCCAGCTGTAGGTGACCGTCAGCGTTCTCAGTGGTGACTCTGAGTCGGACCAGGCAAACAGTAGCCTCCTGCTTTGTCCGTGGAAAGAGGTCACCCCGGCGGCACCCTGGCTGGCACTGTGGTCCCAATGATCTCAGCAAGGGCCTTGTCTGAGGCACCAGAGTTGGGGTGAATGCCCTCTGGAAGAACCAGCACCCTAACTGAGGGCCCGGTCAGTGCCCCTCAAGAAACTTGCCGTGGCCCCCACAAGACTGACCTGCCTTGCAGGGCTGAGCAGGAATGCCCTCCTGGAGAGAATGCCCCCTACCCTGTGGGCTCATATTTGCACACTTGGGATTTGATCTGTGCTGGCAAAAGTACAAGAGAAACATGGGATCCCTCAAGGAGCACTGGGGTCTCCAGGACGTCTCTGGCATGGGTGGTGACCTCTAGGTAGCTCTGAGGTCCTGTCCCAGAGCAGTCAAGGTGTCCCCAGAATGCCCTTCACAGCCCCTGGGGTGAGGACCCAGGTGTGTCACGAAATAACAGGTGCAGGGCTGGCTTTTTCTAACGTGAATCTGTTTATTTGAGCAGCAGTAAGGACATTGTCCCCAGGAGGGGAAGTCACTGGCCTGGGGACAAGGTCCTAGGACCCTATTAGATACACAGGCCCAACACAGACTTCAGAAAGCAATTTAGGTCCTTCTGAGTGTATGTACTACTCCACATACTCATACCCGCTCACACACAGGCCCTCATGCCCTCCTGCCAGGCACGTCGCTTGCCAGGGCTCCTTGTTGCAGGGACCCTGTGGCCGTAGTGGACTGGATCCCAGCCCCTTGGGATCCATGTCTGGGCCAGCACCTCTCCAGATAGGGGCATCTGCGCAAAAGGGACAGAGTCAGGGCTGGTGAGGCAAGGGGGTGAGTAGACTGTGAACCGGGCCCAGGAGAGTCATACTGCACTGGCCGGCCCGAGGCTGGTCATGCCTCTGAGCTGCTTGCGGATGCGGATGCGACCTGGACATTAGTAGACTGGGATCTGGGCCAGGTGGGCTGGTAACGTCACATCTGGGATACAGAGGGGTGGAAGGATGGCCTGCACAACAATGAGGCCCGTAGGCGAGGACCACGAGGACTTGTCTAAGAGGCGTGGCACAGCCCACGAGGGTACACAGAGGACACCAATGCCACCTGCATGTCCCTATGTGCTCCAGTTTCCAGGAAGATAGAAAAGACGCATGGGACACAAGGGAGCCGGGAAGGTTGATGTCGTGGTGAGTGCCAGCCTGTCACACTCACCACTATCTTATGACTCAGAGAGAAACTGACAATGACCAACACCCAGGTCATCTGGTGAATCCCACTGCTCTGCACGCCCTGCCATCACATCCCCGGACTCTCCGGCCCAACCAGGGTCCTTGCTCGGGTGGGTTTTATGACCTCAGTGGCACTGGCATTGACTGATGGCGGAGACATGAAGTGCTGCTCCCTGGAGGCCAGTGCATCTCCTCGGACACTTTTAAGGGTGGCAAAATGCATTTGTAACTCAGTGTCAGCGGCAGCAGTGTTGATGGAGAAGGATCCTCTGAAGAGCGGCCGTGGTGCAGCTGAAAGTCCCTGGCCTGGTCCTCTACACTCTCATCTGTTTCTTCTCGCCCCATCTGACACCTGAATGTCACGCAAAATTCAGTCATCGCTCAATACTTCTCAAATAGGCACTCGCGGGACAGAAAAGCTTCTGTGACTGGGTGTGCCTGGCCTTGGTGGTATGCTGAGCTGTGGTCCTCCCAGGGACTGGCTTAAGGAATCCCACCCCTGGAGTTAGGCATAATTCACCTCTTTCATGCCCTGCCCCCTAGTCAGAATTATCCAAATAACTGCATACCTGCTGCAGACTCTGTCTTGGGGTTTTGAGAGTAGAATAGTGCTGCTATCTCTCACCAAAGCCCCAAAATTCCCAAGAACCAGAGGAGAAGGCAGGAAGTCCCGACCCCTGGAGCAAACTCTACAGGCAGAGTGGCAGAGTGGCCAGGAGATGCGTGCTGACAGCCTGGATCTGAGTCTGGCTCTGCCACCTGTTAGCTTGGTGGCCCTAAGGAAATCTCTCCTCTGCCCTGGCCTGGTTTGTGGGTCTGCAGGGTGGTCTTGGCCTCCCTGGATCATTGCAAGAATGAATGGACACCACATGAGAGTGTCTACACTAACAGCGGTCCTGAAGCCTCCTGCTTCCAGAGAGTCCCACAGTTAGGGCATCTGCCCTCAACGCCTCCCATGTGGGGGTGGCCAGGAGGCCAGTAGAGCCCCCACAGAGACTCCTCTGGCTCCCGGCATCTGCTTTTCTCCTGTGTTTGAAGTGGACCCTCATTCTGGTCATACTGGTGGCTCGGGCCTGTGTGTTGCAGGATGCTTAGTGCACCAGCTGCCCCTGAGTTGTGACGAGTACAAGTGGCTCCAGAGATCGCCAGACACTGGCCTGGGCAGCAGAGTCGACCTCATGGAGATGCACAGGTCAAGGTGGGGCAGGCCACTCCCTGCCCAGCATTATCCTTTGAAAGCCTTTTTCCTCCCTGATACTCTTTCCTCCCGTCCCTCAAGTGACTTGCTTTCTGCCACAGCCAGGTGCCTCTGGGACCCCCACAGGGGTGGCAGGTCTCAGTGAGCAGAGAAGAAACTTAACCTTTACACATAAACTGGCTTGAATTTTCTGGTTAAATCTGAGGGTCTGTCAAGGAAGTGACTTATTCCATCATCCTGTGGCCACTATCGGCTTCTTGGGGCATAGGTGGGACCTGACTCTGGCAAGGGTGTCCTGGGGAGACAGCCAACAGGAATTCTGAACAAACTCAAAAAAGAATGCTCTGTGCTGTCCTCCCATGGCGGGCAGGCAGACAGCAGGTAGGCAGTGCACATCCTAGCCAATCACACTGGAAACTTTTGGGTCCTGGGGCAAGAAAAAATCAATCATTTATCTGGTAAAGGTGCATGCCTGAGTAGAAAAGGAACAAGAAGATAAGGACATGAAATAAATCTTGAGCTGCAATTTACCAAGCATAGTCACACTTAAAAGCAAAAGCAACTGGTGTCCGGACCATGTCCCACATTTAACACCAGGGCACACAGCTGCAACATGGCCAGTCCTGACACTCCTGCCCATGGTCACCTCAACAGACCGGAGCCAGCCTTTGGGGAGATTTGTGAATGTCATGTCCATCCTGTGCCCTGACCCCCTAGGAGTGCCAGGCAGAAGCAGGAAGCCAGACCTTGGTGTGGAATGGGTTTTGCTGGGATTCCTGGGTCCTCTTCTTGAAGATTTTTGAAATAAGTTCCCTGGGGGGGGCCTGTGGAAGTCCAGCACCTTGGTGGGATGTCCAGGACCTCAGGTCGGGAAGCTCAGGCAGCATGGGTCTGCCACAGATGCCACTTCTTGCTTTGGGGTGGTTTGATCAGCAGCTGACACTGGGACTCACACAGACCCACGCCCCCCGACTTAGGGGCCATGTCCTTGGGCTAGCTGACGTGCCTGTGTCTGACTGGCCCTGTACCCAGGGGCAGACTCACAAGTCCTCCAAACCAGCAGAATAAGAGGATCTGTCTATAGCTAGTGTTCTAGAAAATTAGCTATTCCCATTCTCCTTCCCATCCCCAGATGTCAAATGGGGACTTTCAGAAGGTGCACTCCCTTTAGTCTATCCTCAGAATTCCTACTTCACGTGGAAAATACAACACTTTCTTCCAGAGACATCTGACACTCCGAGGCCAGTTTTCTTTCTCAAGTACAGAAAACCAGTACAAAGTTGTTTCAGAGATAACCCAGTACAGGTGTCTAGAACAGGATTTTGCTCAGTAAAGATGGAGTCGTTTACCACCAGGAAAGAGTTTCTGTGCGCTGCATGTGTCGCTGCAGTGGAATTGTGTTGCTGTGAGCTTGGAGAGGTGGGCCTGCCCACTGGGACAGATGGGGAAGGTGGTGCATCCTGTGATTCTGGAAGGCTTAGGACCCAGGCTCCCTACCAGACTCCACAGCTGCAGACAGCCCCGCCCTGACATGTAGCAATGTAGAAGGAGTGTGTGTGTGTGTGTGTGTGTGTGTGTGTGTGTGTGTACATCTCTGTGCATGTGTGTGTATGCGTGTACATCATGCACAGTTATGTGAGAGCATGCCTTGCTTGTGTGCTTGTGTGCTTATGTATATGTGCACATGAGCACGTGTGTCTGTGTTTTACTCCCAGTTCTGGTTTCAGTTGTTTAAGTCACATGTAAAGGCTGATAAAATATTTCCCCAACTACCATGTTCTGAGTTGAAGGGATCAAGACCAAGATCCCTTGCAGCTGAGTGGACTTGCAGGGTGAGAAGGGCCCACCCTGACCTCTAGAAACAGACGTACTTATGTATTCACTCATTTGATGTATACTTATCTATTTCTACCCTCATTAGATATTTTTTATCTGTTCAGTAGATGTTTATTTATTTATGCATTTATTACTTGTTTGCTTATTCATCCTTCAATATATACTTGTTCATATGTTTATTCAATATTTATGCACTCACTAGACACACATTTGTTTATCTAATCATGTCTGTGTCTGTTTATTCATTAGGTATAGATTTGCTTATTCATCCTTAGATATTTATTTGTTTACTTATGCACTCATTAGATGTACATTTATTCATTCATTAGATATTTGTTTTTTCACTTATTAGACATGTGATTACTTATGCACTCATTAGATGTATAAATGTTGACTCATTCATTAGATATTTATTTATCTATGCACTCATTAGAAATACCTTTGTTTATCCATCTACTCATCCAGCATATGTCTATTTCTTCCTACATCGGGTGTTTGTGTGCTTGCTAGACATCAACCCATCGGCTCTTCACACTGGGTCTATGTGGCCCGCTATGAGTCCTGCCCTTATCCCTGTGTCATGTCTTCATGGGGCTTACCATGGGCCACTCCCTGCTCTCATCCCTGAGCCATGTCTGCATAGGGCTCACTGTGGGCTGCCCCCGGCTCTCATCCCTAAATCGTCTGTGTCAAATGGCTGCCAACGCCAATTTCCTTTTTTCTAAGAAGCCCAGTCGAAAATATGTGAGCATCGTGTCCCGGAAGTACTGTCCAGCCACAGCTGGGGTGAGGGTACTGATGGAGTATCCCTCGGGAGGGTCTGGCCACAGGGAGGGCCATGGCTGTGGTCTGTTTGTCCAGCTGGAGAGGGCGCTGCAGGGGCTCCTGGGAAAGGGTGGCAGACAGGGACAGCAGCAAATTCGCGACTGGAAGCAAGTTTGGTTCAGCTCCTTCTGCCTCATGATCCATACCTCATGGCTGGGCCTTTGTCCTCAAGGCCCCGGCCTTGTCCTTGGTCATCCAGGCCATAGACTGGGACCAGCACGGCTAGCCTGGCCTCGCCCCACCCACCCTGCACAGCACTTCATGGACAGGCCCTCTGCAGTCCTTGGAGAAAAGCAAACCTGCCCCAAACTGCAAATGGCGCCCTGTGGTTTTGTAGCATGAGCATGTGTGCTTGCACAAGTGCATGTGTATGCAAGGGTGCACATATGTGCACGGATATGCATAGGTGCATGTGTCTGCATGTGTGTGTGCATACATGTGTGCATGGATCGGTGTATATGTGTGCACGTGTGCGCGCCCACACCGGGAGGCCCAGACCACGTGAGCTTGTGGGCGGGAGAGGGTGTGTGTCCGCCGCCACTCCATTCCGCTGGCAACGCTGCGCCGCAGTGGGCAAAATGGACGAAACATGAAAGAGGAGACAATAAATAGTTTCCTACCTTGCTTTGATAATGGGAGAGCTCTTTGGATTGATTAATCCTCACGTTGCCTTTGGGGCGTCAGTTTGGGAGTGACAGTAACAAGGCTCCCGAGGACTCCGCTAATTTGCACTCCATTCACCGGCCCATGAAAACCCATCAGGCTTCGGAAGGGCCGCGCCGCGCCTGACCCCATTCAGCGAGCGTGATACACTGGGAAAGGGGCCAGAGCGCACAATGCCCAAAAGAGCAAATTGGCCGAGCTTTGTTCCTGCTTGTTCCCCGTCCCTTTCATGCGGCCTTGTGCTAGTTAAGCTCCTCATTTGTCCCTGCCGGGGGCTCAGGGCTTGGGTCACCCTCGGGGGCTGCCTTTTCAGGTGATCTTGACACCCCTCTGGCCTGGCCTGAGTGGGAGGTGGGGGCAGGGCGGGGCACCTCAGGAATTCTGGGAGTCCACGCCTGGACATGGGCTGTGATGGGGCCACTGGCGGTGGCCAGAGTCCCTCTCCTCACAGCCTCGTGTGCATCTGAGGGCACCTCTCAGAGACCCTGGCTGGAAACCTGCAGCCCAGGGTCTTGGAAGATGGAGTGGAGGTTCTAGCCTTTAAAAAAAAATGTTTATTTGTTAGGGACAGGGTCTCTCTCTGTTGCCCAGGCTGGAGTGCAATCATAGCTCACTGAAGCTGGTCTGGGGCATGGCCTTCAGACACTAACAGTAACATGAGAAGGCCACATTTGTTATGGGCTAAACGATGCCCCTGAAAATCTCAGAATGATTCCCAGAATGCAGCCATGTTTAGAGAGAGGGTACTTGGGATCAAGCAGTCCTCCAACTTGGACTCCAGAGTACCTGGGAATACAGGCATGCACCACCACACCTGGCTAATTTTTAAGTTTTTTGTAGAGAGGAGGTCCCGCTATATTACTCAGGCTAGTTTCAAACTCCTGGCCTCAAGTTCCCAAAGTGCTGGGATTACAGGCGTGAGCCACAGTGCCTAGCCCTAGAGTAGAGCTTCCAGCTCGTCTTCCCGGCTCCATCGCCCATGTTATGTGAGTGGGATTCATACAAATTCAAATGTGGGATGTGTGTCCCCATGGCTTCTGCCAAGGCCTGCTTTTCCATTGCTTTCTGGCTCTGCCTGCAGCCTCTCCTCCAGCTGGACCTCCAGGGAGTGCCATTTTTAAGTTCCCACCTATGAGGGATCCTCTTCCCCTCTCATGGCGGTTCCCGAGCCTTGTCTTACCTCATTGCCGAGCCCTTTCCAAGCCCTATTCTAAACTCCCTATGCAGGGAGCTTGGCTGACCTTCCTGGCAACAGGACAGGTGTCATTTAGAAGGGAAAGGAGAGTGCTGCCCTCACTTGCCACGTGCTTCCTCGAGAGACCACGCTGGCCGAAGTGGCAGTAGATCCTGTCCTGCACGCTGGCGGGCCCTCCATTGCCAGAAAGGAAATGCCGCCACCAGCAACAAACACAGATGTGCAGACCCCCAAATTAGCCATTCAACACCACCCATTCAGCCACAGGGAGGAAATCAAAAACAAACCACCTCCCACCTCTCTATGAATTAAACATGGCAAGTCCATCAAGTCACAGATACAACCATTTTTGCTTAACTTGTTGACACAAATCACCCTAACTATTTTGTTGGGGAGAGGGGTGTGGGGGGATGACAGGCCCCAGTCGTCTCTGCTCCGCCGTGGTAATTATAAAATTGCAATGGCTGTAATTTGCCAATCAGGCCTGTCACCGGCTGGGAAGTCGCGCGTGCTGCACGGGTGGTACGCTGTGCTCCAACTTTGGGGTCTGGTCACACCCATTTGGATTCCCTTCCTGAGGGAATGCAGGTACCAGGGAGCTGTTCTTCCCCTGAGGAGAGTCGGTCTGAGCAGGAGGGCAGCTGCTTCCATGAGACAGTGCCGCGTACCTCCAGTTCGGGCACAGGAGACCCTGCACCACCTGGGAGCCTCTGCACCCTCCAGGTGAGGAAGCAGGGCTTCCGGGACTCCGTGCCCACCCCGGGTCACCCACAGCCAAGGTCATGCCGGGTCTGTAGACCAAGGACTCCTGAGGCCAAGCTCATGCCCTCCAGGAGGACTTGCCACCCCCCATTAATCCTGCAATTCCAGATCATTATCAAGGTCACTCTGCCCGGTACATTAACTAGGAAGCACGCAGGAGAGAGGGCGTAGCCAGCAAGCCAAACAGATCAACCAGGCGAGCTGCACCCGGGACACATGTCCCAGTCTAGTGTGCCATTCGGCCAGAACCGTCTGGAATTCGCAGTTCTTATTCCATCGCAGCCCCGCCCCTTGTCTGGAGGGCGCAGGACCGGTTGCGAGGTTTATCGTGACCCAGCAAAGATGAGTTTCCTGAAAAGTTTACTGCACAGGGAGAAAATGAAACTACTAGGGAAAATGGTCTTCCTGCTCAGACGGGAGCCTTCTGTTTCATTCTCCTCCTGGATGTGAACCAGACGCTTCTGGATCTGAGACAGACCCGACACACTGGCCACTTCCAAACCTACGCTTCTCCTTCTAAGCAAAAGTGCTGCCTTTTTTTGTCCAAACACTGCCAGGTGGTCTGGGGGCAGTGGCGGCTTTGGGGACTTGATTTCCAAAGTGATAGCACTTGTCAGACTTTCTGGTCCAACAGCTCCCAGTTCTTGGGGGAAGTTACCTCAATGGCATCTTGCAGGAACAAGAAAGGCTTGGCCTGAGTTAGGATAACCCTCCAAGACAGACTTTCTGGATTCAGAAGAGCGACTTAGGCTCGGTTGGGCACCCAGCCCTGTACTAACATCTTCCCTATCTGACAAAAGATGCCCACAGACAGGGAGATCATTACACCAACCTTAACTTTGGCTAAGGGGGAGCTATGTGGCAGGAGGATGCTTTCCTGGTGGACATGGACCCTCTGGCCTAGCATGTCCCTGCTACGATGTTCTGGGCATGGTCCCCCAAGCTTTCCTCCCAGGAAGGCTGGGAGGTTGAGTGCAGCAGACCCAATGCCAGGGGCCTGTGTGTGAGGACTGTGTGGCTAGCGCCCGAGGTTTTCATTTCAGCCAGCTGGCCATCATCTCAATGTCATCAGAGGCATTGTCCTGTCCAATGACCATCACTGCTATTAGTCCTGATGGCCAGTCCAGGATCGCCTGGGTGGATGATAGGATCAGAGCCACAAAATGTCCCCGAGATGCTCTGTCCTGCTACTAAGGCATGAGCAAGGAAGCCAGTGACTAGGATGGGATAGGGTGGGACAGAGCCAGACCAGGCCTTCTTTTGGATTGGCTGGTGGTATTGGACTATGTCAGGAAGAGGTATCTGTGTCATGGGTGTCCAGCCAGGCCCCAGGGACAGGCAACATCCACCCAGGGCCAGGAGAGTAGAGCCCCAGAGACGGTCATTTCTGTTAACAGGGCTTGAGGGGCAGCAGTGTCCAGTGCAGGCAGGTGAGCCACCCCGCTCCACCCCACTTCGTGGCTGCAGCTCCTCCCTCCCTCCACCTCCAGGGGCGGGTCCTGCCAGGCCCCTCGAGTCACTCTTCTCTCTGCACGGGTGGCTTCGGGCCATGCTTCCCCTTGCCCCTTCCCACTGGGCGTGGAGGGACGGCCGTGGCTTTCCCCTGCCAGCCCCTGCCCTCCTCCTCGGGTGCCCCACGTCCTCTGATTTCCCCTCGGCTCTCACAAATTCTGCCCGTGTCCGCACCCTCATTAATCAATGTCAAGGCACGGCGTCGACAACAAGGGCCGCATTCTTCCTCAGCCCCTCAGCCTCATACATCCCATTGTCCCCGGGCCGATTCAGATGGCAAGAAAACAGCCTATGCAGCACATAAAAGAGATGGGACAAAAATGAAAAGAATCAAGGGAGAAAAAAGAGGAGGCATTTTTCCCCCTGAAACACTCGAATAAATACTCGGCAATGATAATTTAAATTATTCATACATTTATGAAAACATCCATTGAAAACTGAAGTGTATGATGCTCTTTGTCCCGTCTCTTGTCTCTTGTTCGGGATTAATCTTTACTGTAATTCGGGCCGGCCGTGGCCCCCTGACAAAGGCCACACTCTCTTTCCATGGGAAAAATGTTTCGCCATATCCCCGTGAGGTGCCGGGGGATATTTGTGCTGATGTGGCAGTCGCCGGCCCTCGAGATGCTGGACAAGCCGTGTCCAAATAGTGTCCAGTCCACAAAAAGCACAGAGGGGTTCTCACGTTGCTGTCACTCCAGTGACATACATGCTGCAGAGCTGGGGGCCAGAGGAGCCGCCACAGAGGGGGGTCCCATGGAGCATGCGTGCCCTGCAGCCCCCGGAAAGGGAATCAAAGCACTGTCCCCATGACGGCCTGCCTGGGAGGGACGCGCGTGCCACATTCTGTCCTGGACCAGGGAGTCAGTGCGCTTCTGAGGAACCGGGTGGCTGTCCCCTGCTGAGCCCGGCCTGGTTGTCACATCGATGCCGGCACGCTCTGTGTCCTATCCTAGAGCATGTAGGTGTGCAATCTGGTGGACCAGAGCAGCCGTCTCTGAGTCTCTTCAAGCCTGGTGGGGTGGGGGAGGTGTTGGGAGCCACGCTGTGCTCAGGCCACGTCTGGCCTCGTGAAACCAAAGTCCAGGCCCAAGCCTGGGGCCAGAGATGCTCCAAGCAGCAGCAAAGAAGTGGGGTGGAGAGCTGCCCGGCAGTCAGTCCTCCAGGACTGTAAGGACCCAGTGCCCACTGTCCACGCCTCCACTCCCCTTGCCTCCCAGCACCCTAGTCCCTCCGAGGTCCACCGCTGTCTCTGACAGCCTGAAGGCGCCACTGGTATCACAGAAGCGTCCTCTGTGTGGTGAAGGCCAGTGTCCAGCACTGTCCCTTGTTGGAATGCTGATGTTGCAGGGGCAGAAGGCAGCATCGCCCACGGCTCTGCCATCATGTCCCCCACATCCTGCCTCCCCCCTACTGCCTCGTGACCAAAGTCAGGGATTGTCGAAGCTCGTTCAAAACGGGATAAAAAACCCAAAGTGGAATTCTCCTCCACACCTTCTCACCGGGAAGCCGAGGGTCTCAGCCTTGCAAGTTGTTCAGCAATGACTTCTTTCCTTGGAAGCACCCAGAATCACCTTGCTCAGCCTGTCGGGGGACTCGTGTGGGGGACGGGTGACCGCGGTGAGGGGCGCGCCGGGTGGCTCCAGGGTGCTCTCAGCACAGGCCCATTAAGGGCTGCCGGCCCCCTCCCCGCGCATCCCCACTTATCTGGTGTGGAGGGGGAGCAGGGGTCCCCTGGGAAGGGCCCTTCTTGTGGGATTTATGGCTTCTCTGGCTGGGACCTGGTCAGGACCCGAGAGGAAAACCGTTCCTTTCTGCTCTTTGCTCCAGAGGAAAGTGAGTCTCAGGAGGGCCTGGAAGCAGAGGCCAGGCTCCTTGGAACTTGGCAGCGATGTGAACTGCGCTAGCCTCGGCCAAAGGCGAGGGCAGGGTGCTCCAAACCGCTGTGGCTGAGCAGAGCTTCCAGAAGCCAGCCGCTTCCGTGAAGTCCCTGCCCCTGCTGTGACCAGGTCCCTTGTGCAGTGCATCCACGTGGATTTTGCTTTTGGACGTGGGGGAGTTCCTAGGACACTCAACCCAGTTTCCCTTGTGCTCCCCGTGAGTTTTGCTTTAGACTGGCTTCTGCCTAAAAGTGTTGGGAATGCCACTGGCTGTGTCCCACACAAGGTGCTGGGATGCCTCCCAGGTCTGCGACCACCGCCCTCTCCCCCCGGTGGCCCTCTCTCCTCTGTCACTGATGGTGGGGTCTGGGAAGGTGGCCAAATGCAGGGAGGACACTGGGGCCATAAATCATCGCTGGTCCAACATCTGCAGGCCCTGGGGGCGAGCCCCTCTCGCTGCTGGCCCTCCACCCAGTCCTTCTCTGACAAAACGCCATTGTCATGGCCGAACGAGGAAGACCCCGCTTGGCCCTCACAAAGGGCCCCTGCAGCCGTGGCGTGGACTGCCAGGGAGGTGCCTGTGCCCGGCAGGGATCCAGCGCTCTTTCTTCCTCCGTGGTTCGTACTTTTCCTCTCCCATGGGGGTCTCCCAAAGCCTTTCATTCCGGCTTCATATTCACATAAAGACATCAAGAAAAAAATCAGCAGAAAGAATTATTAGGCATGGCTGTCAAATGCTTTATAAGAGGGCGGGGGCACAGTAACCCTTCAGGTGCTGGCCCAGCGGCCTTGGCTTCCCGAGAGAGTCCAGGCATCCCAAGGCGGGTGCCAGGGCTGCCTTGGCGCACAGGGACAGACCAAGGCCCACTCGGGCGCATCTGGCATGGCCAGATGTATACACACATGCACACGAATGTGCACACACAGAGGGGTATGGGTGGGGCTTGTGCGTTCTCAGGTTCAAATGGCTGTACTCGATCCAGGGCCCTGCCCACCGTCCTTAGGAAGGGCTGCTCCTTCCTGCTTTCCGGCTCTTTCCTTCTTTGTTCCAGTTAGCAGAAGACACTTCACCTCCTTCTCCACCCTGGCAGTGCCTCTGCCTCTTGCACCAGGCGCTGGGGTCTCTACTCCTGGAACCAAGGTGTTCCCTGGAGACCAGGCCATGGGGCGTTCCTCCCTGAAATGCTTGCTGGGTGGGACAAGGTGACCCCAAGCACACGGATTCAGACATCCCAAAGCCGCACTGGCTCTTCTGGAGACGCTGTCGCCCTCTTTGCTGTGAAGGGCTTCCTCACCAGCTCGCCCCGCCTGGTTTGCCACCTGCCTGCTGCCGGTGGTTTCTTGAAAGTGCACGGCCACCCCGGGCCCGGCTCTTTGAGAAGTCCCTGTGCCCGGGCTGAGCAGAGCAGGGAACCGCAGAGGAGGGGCGCATCCCATGCGCTGCTATGAGGAAGACTCTAAGGATTTGTGGCAAGGGGCACCCCAGGGTGGGCAGCCCCTTGGTACGCATTTTCAACACAGCCTCCTGGTGCACAGAAACCGAAAACCGCATGCCGACAAACGGCTCCCTCGGCAAACATTTTTATTTCCAATTAGCAAAAGAAAAATGGCTAATTTGCTGCAGTTGGACCAGGCTGACGTCTCAATCTGCGGAGTGTCAGTGCAGTGAAAGAAAATGTTTCACACTGTGCCGGCGAGAGCACGCAGCTCTAAAGAGGGTCAGGGCAGCGGGCCCAGAAACCAGATTGACTGGCCACAGTGCTAAATTACTCACACAAGACACACATTGTCTGCCTTGCCAGCTCCCGGAGGACCTGCCTTCCCATTCTTTCCCCTCGAAGCGGGGGTGGGGGAGCGAGGCCGGCGTGGGAGGAGAGGGCAGGAGGCTGGCAGGCCTCGCCGGGGCAGGATCTTCACCAGGAATGGAGCGGCAGAAGCCGGGTTAATGATTACCCGGGTCTGTCTGCAGCGCCCGGGGACAGGATGATAAAATCCTCCCAGAGCCCAGCCACCGGGCTGCACCCGGGAGATTCTGTGCAGATAACATCCCCAGGGAGTAAGGGACCCTGCGGGAGGAGCGGCTGCCTCTGATGCTGCGTTTTGAGGCACCGTGAGCGTCCACCTCAGACACCCAATTTGGGAGAAACTCCTCGCTGCGTCTCAGCCCATCTCCCCCACTCATGCCAGCTACAGGAGGGTCTCCCAGCAAAACCAGGTCTCCTGCAGGTGTGAGGTCCAGGGACCCTCGAAGCCAGCATAGAATAAGGACCTGGGCGCGACAGGGTCTCCCAGGGGGAAGAGAGAGGCTGCCGGGCTGGCCACAGATGTTTGGCGCTGGAGTAATAATGAACCTCTCCTGAAAACCATTGACCGTGTAACCCCAGACAGTAAAAGCCTCCGGGTGGGCTCTCGGAGGGTCTAAACATGTTCGCCTCTGCCCCAGACACAGCCCCCGTTCGACAGACATTCATGACAGCCCACGGCCACCGGATGAAAGCATCTTGTTCCTCCCGCTCTGCCCACACTCTCTCCATCCCCAGGGCCTTCCTCCCCACTTCTCCACAGCCCCACAGCCGGCCCAGCCTCCCGGTGCACATGGGGCCTGTCCTGAGCAGTGTTCCTGGCTCTGTGGAGCCACGTGGCCAGTGTGCTGGTGTTCCGCCAGGGTGGGCCCAGGGTCCGACTCAGACTCACCCCGGGCCAGGCCCAGGAGACAGCCACAGCCCCTCTCTGCCACCTCAACCCCTCAGTGGGCCTTGGACCTGGTGATGCGGGACCAGGACAGGCTGGGGGCTGCACTGGGCCAGCTGGGACTGAGCAAGCCAGGACCACAGGCCCTGGGAGCACCGGGCCCATGCAGCCTCAGGTCCTGCGTGGTGCTCCCCTGCCTGACAGGTGGGGGAAGTTCACTTTGGAAGGAACCCTGCCTTGCAAAGAGTTCTGCCTCGCTGGGTTCCTGTCCCTGGCAGTCCCTGAGCGTCCAGTGTGGGGGGACAGCTCCCTGGCATGTGGGTGAAGGGAAGTCAAGCATGCCTTGTCGAGCAGGACCTCTGGGGGAAGCTTGGGCCACAGGTCAGGCAGCTGCCTTGTCCTTGGGGGGCAGCTCTCCGGTCTGTACAGGAAAGGTTGATCCTTGCCTTACCCTCTTCGAGGCGAGCTGCCTGGGAAGGAAGGAGCCAACTCAGTCCTGGAGAAGCCACACTGCCGGTGCAGAGCCAGCCTCAGCCAACTGCGTGGTGATGTAAGCACCATCCTCCTGGGCTGCTTGATACTTGGACTTGAGTCAGCAGATCCTCTCTGGGGACAGGACTCATGTTTACAACCCAGGAGGGTTGGTGAGGTGGAGCACGGGGAGGGACTGGGGGCTGGTCCTGGGGTTCCAGCTGGCCACTGACTTAGACTGGCCATGGGCAACTGGAGCACAGGGACTCTGGGCACCTTCCATCTTGAGCAAAGACAGGTCCAGCGCCTCTGCCTGGCTCTGATGGTCAGGGAAACAGCCTCTAGACTAAGGAGGCAGAGGACTAGGTGCGGGGCCTCTGGGTCCCAGGGCGCACTTGACCACTATGTGGCCTTGGACGAGTCACGAGCCTCTCTTAGCTTCTGGTTTGGTGGAATAGAGTTGCTGCAAGTGGATATGTGTGTGCGATTTTTCCCACACGCTTCGAGAGCTGCTTGGCTGTGTTCTTTGTGTGTCGTCAGGGAGACCCTTTGTCCTGCGTGGGCTGGCTCTGCAGCACTGCATGTTCTTCAGTCCAGATAATGCGTTGCCTGCTGGGCCATCAATCATGGAGGAGTCTGGCCCAGGATGCACAGGGCACACTGCATTCGCCCCAGGAGCGGAGGCCAGGCAGTGTTTTGCACTTGGCCCCTTCCCCCAGAGCTGTGCAGAGCCTGGGCATGTAGGGAACACATGCATGCTCACATGTTACATGTATGCACATGCAAAGACATGTGTGTGCACATAAACCATAACATTCACGTGTGTGCACATGTATACACGGACACATACATTGACACATACAAAAACCATGTGCACACACACATGCAGTTTCCTCATGGAGAATTCACTGTCATCCCGAGGCCCAGACCCTTGAGGTTTGCCTGGCACAGAGAAATCTGTGTGGGAAGCTCCGTGAAGTTGCCTTGGGACTTCTCTGTCCCCGGACCCTGGGGCGCCCCCTGCTCCCCAACAGAGGTCTGCAGTCCATGGCAAGGTAAGGCAGGGTGTGAGGGGAGGAAGGGCTACTGCAGGTGCACCAGCAGGGCCCTGCCTCAGCTGCAGGTGCCCTGGCCTTGAGCCCTGTCCTATCCCACCCATCCCCCTACAAAACAAATAGCCACGAGGGCTGAGGCCCACTGATTCCCCCTCCCACCAACGTGGCCTCCCCAGGCAGTGCGATCACAGCACAGTGGTAACTCCCAGGAGGCAAGCTGCCCACAGCTGCAGGCCACTGCAGGGAGGCCCGGGAAGGCGTCTTCCATCGCCTTGAGCTGGAAGACTTGCCGAGGCTGGAGCAGGCCTGAGTGCTGGGGCTCCTTCTTTTTCCCCTGGGGAAAGCCTCTCTCCCTCCCTCCACTATGAGGGGGGACTGCCAACCCTTCACCAAGCATTCCACTTCTCCTCCCCGGAGAAAACCTCACCCTCGGCCCACAGTGGGCTTCAGGAGGTGGACTCGACTGGGCCCCTGCCTGCAGACACTTCTGGAATGTCCAGCACCCTGCCCAGGAGGCCTGGCTCCCAGTTCCCCTGCAGGGAGGGCTCGCTCTCCTTCCTGGGGGTGCCTGGGCCTGGCCCACGCCCCTCATGTGATACTCTGGGGTGGGCAGGAAGGGTGCCCTGCAAAGTCCTGGCTGTCGCGACTGTGCAGCCGGATGAGGACCCATTCAAGACCCCTCCACATGTGTGGCAGATACCAGCTGGATTGTATGCCTTCCCTGCACGTGCCTGGACTCCTTGGCTCACAGCTTCCAAACCCTAAAGTCTGGGCACTTTGTGTCCAGAGGTGCCTGGAGAAAAGGCAGTTTGCCCTCGTGCCAGGCTGGAGCTTTCAGAGGCACTAAGACCAGCCGAGGGGCCAAGGGGTAGTGGAGGAATCCCCAGCCCCAGAGACTCCCAGGAGAGTTTGTCGGCGGGGCCTCAGTGGCTAGGAAGAACCCTGCCCATGGATGCACTTTCGAAGGCCCAGACAAGGCCTGGGTGACCCTGCGCCTGCCCTGACCCAAATACAGGCCCTTTCTGCTGTTGGGGAACTATCACGTGCACAAAGCCTGGGCCAGTCTTAACCAGGGCACGGTTAATCTCAGCATTGATTACGGAGTTGCTATTGATTTTCGTGGGGCGCAAACGACTCTGGCGTTTATAACGTCTGTTATCGTGGGACTGATAGAAGCCACACTGATGATCCGAAGTTCATCTTTTGTCTGGAATATTCCTGGGCTCAGGCTTCTTCCCAGCTCAGGGTGCCCCTCCTACCCCCACAGGTGTGCTGACCCGACGCTCTCCCCCTGCACCAGACGTTTTTCTTTTATTGTGGCAAAGGGAGAAAGACTTTTTGGTCATCAAAGTATGTGGTGTCAAATCTAGAAGAACACTGCTTGAATTTTTTTCCTTTGGCTCAAATTCAACCCTCCCAAAGCCTGTTTCTCCTCTCTCCTGGTTTTCAGGGAATGTACCCTGCATTTGAGTATTTGGACCAAATGCTAATATCACAATCTTAGGAATAGATTTGCCAGTAAATTACAGACCAGGTGCAAGGCGTCACAGCAAGTGAAGAGCAGGGAGCAGCCCCCGGAACGGGACAGTGGGACAACCGCACAGCTGGAAGGAGGCAGGACCAGAGCCCGGTGTAATCTCATGCCTTTTTCAACTTTACATAATGCGAGCATTGAAAGAGAAATCAGTGTCCAACTCCTTCTAAGCACTTCCTCCCTTTTCAAATATTAAGATAAACAGGCATCACTTTTGAAAATTTCGCATCTAATAGAAAATCCATGGCACCGGTCGAGGGCTTGCTCTCTGAGGGAAGCGGCAGTGTCAGGTAGGGCAGCAGTATATCAGCCACTCTGCCCCTAAGAGAGACCATCCATTTCCCAGGAAGCATCAATAATCAGAATGGACATTTATTGCCCCGCGGATGGTTTATCTTTGGGGCTGGGGACAGCAAGGCCATGATGAATACCAGATCTGCCAGGGAACACAATTAAATGCTGCGAGGATAAAGGATTTTATATTGCGCACAAAAAAAAGCAATCATACTCATAATTGAACTCCATTGCGTGGAATCGGCCAGAGATAAATATCACCCCCAAAAGCAAATGCCTTGAGCCCCGTGTTAGGGGTCAGGCGTCAGTGTTGTCACCTTGTTTCTGGCTCCCGAGGCCTTGGCTCACCCTCTGGCTGGGCGCCTGCAAGTGCAACTCTGCCCTGGTCCCTCTGCATGCGCAGGGCTGCAGCAGCTGCTTCCTCTTCTTGAAGCGGAGGAAGAATTTTCCCATCTGAATTGGCTAAAATGTGCGCTAGGATTGTGCATGCTCCTCTGACCACCTGTGCTAGGCAGTCCCAAGGGGCAGGGAGAGACCCAGGAGTTAGGGCCCCACGGGCCAGGGAGAAAACCCCACTGTGAAGGGTTGGGAGCCTCACAGGACTTGCGGCAGTCCTGCTCCAGTTCAAGGTGACCCTGAGCTGGTCCAGGTGAGAGTTTGGAAAAGACTAAAGTCCCCGCTCTGGGATTCTTGTTTCCAGAGGAAGTCTTCCTTCGTGTTGGACACAACCTCTCAGGGACTCTCTGCTTGGGTCACATGCAAAGAGCAAAGGGCTGGCGGGGCCCAGAGGGCCGCCTTCCCAGTCACCGCGTTCCCCCCAGGGCGGGTAGGGGGCACCTTTGGTTATAGTTCAGTTCTGCCTGGACTTCATGAACTTGATTTTCAAAAGAACCTTGAACATGTTAGAGTTGAAGGTCATATATGCTTGGCCAAATATGGCTTTTAGCTTGGAAGGAAAAAAAGCACAGAGGGCATTTTGGACACAAAATAGCTCTTTAAAACAGCATTTTGATGAGTTAAGTATAAATAAATCAGAAACACACGGATCTCATTTCCTTTAAAATACCCGCGGGCTCAAACACTAGCGGGAAAAGTGCCTGGCAAGCGGCGGTTTGGGATTTTGACAAACCCAAATATTTTGAAGAGGTTTCTGAAATGTTTGCACCCAGGTCTCCTCTCTGCCCTGCCTTTCGTGAGTGCCGTGTGGACCAGTCCCCGTCTGCCTCCAAGGGGCAGGGCTGGCCGGAGGGGAAATGTGGGTATCTCCCAGTTGTGGCATTTCCGCAATCAACCAGACGATAGATTGCGTGCGTGTGCGTGTGGGCATGTGCGTTTGTGCCGTGGGAAGGAAGCATGAGGAAGATTAGATAAGGGATGAAGCCCCATGTCTCCAAGAATTTCAACTTTATTTTGGCGTGGAATGGGGGGAAAGCACATGAGAATCCTGCTTGAAGGAGTTGAAAAAGGCTCTGTCTCAAATGGGTGCTGGAATGAAGTCAGAGGTGTCTGCTTGCGCCTGAACATCTGGGCTCCAAGCAGGGAATTGGCTCCGCCTCCAGAAGTGTCAAATCACAGGACATGGCTCCTGGAGCCGGAGCTGCTGGGCAGCCCGCTGGATGGGCATCAAGCAGGCAGAACCAGGGCACCGGGGGTGTGGGGCCATCTCCCCACCTCTGTGGGAAACAGTCTGAGCAGGGAGGACTATTTTCCCGCATCTGTGCCTCAAAAGTACAATTCCAGTGATCCCAGAGCACTGTGACAGTGCTTAAGGATGCGACCAGGACCCGGCCCTGGAGCTCGCCCTGCAGGACACGCTGGTGAACACCAGCTTCCTCTCCAGGTGCCGGCAGGTGAGCTGGCAGCAGCCACCCCTTACAGACCAACAAACATCCTTCCCATCCAGAGCAGAAGGCTGCCAACGCATCCCAGCGGGCGCGGCTCAGACTCACAGAGTGTGTGCTCTAGTGTCACAAACTAAGCACCTTTGGGGGCATCCCAGAGGACACAGGGGCACATGGGAACGTCCCCCGCATGGCACCTTCCCAGGATACTCAGAGCTGGAGCGTTCAGATGGGCCCTGAGCTCTGCTCCTTACCTGGTCCTTTCTTGGGATGTACTGTGAGCACCCCTTCGTACTCTGGTCTCCCGGCAGCCTCTCCCTCGTCCAGGGCATCAGACTCTGTCTCGGCTGCCCCTACCCACCAGAGACGTAAACAGAAACGCTGTTTGGCTGGGGCAGCCCTGAGTACCCTCCCGCCACAGTGTTCCTTCTGGCATCTGATGGGGGAAAAAAAAAAAACAAGACTTGCAATCAATACTCCAAGTTGGATTTTGAGATTTTCTGCAGAATTAGGCTTGGAGCATTTCACAACAAGGTTCCTTTACTGCTCAGCCTCTAGATTTATAATAAAAATAAATATTTCCCCTTCCTGATCTTGAAGGCCATGCCAACTGTGGAGAGGAGTTTGGACGCGAGAGGAAGCAATTGGACTCCCTCGAACGCCCCAGACGTGAACCCCATGCACACCCGCGAGGCCTGGTGCCTTCACGGGGACTCTGGGGAATGAGAACGTTCCCGGCTAATCTCCGACCACTTCTCCTAATTGTACAGTGTTCGCGCTAATCAACACCCAATGCCTTTTCTCTTTAAGACCAAGACAGAACAAAGCCCTAAATTACTAATTACACAAATACAGTGTCTTTTGCTAATTGGATTGGTTAATGTTAGTTAATAAAGCACTTTAAGGATAGGCAGTGTGGTATGAAAGAGGCAATTCATACATTTAATAACAGGCTAATAACTGTCGGCAGCGAGCAATCAGCTGCTGTCGCGTGCGCCGAGCATCCGAGCTCTTCGCGGCTCTGCCGATGTCTGGTACAAATTAGTGCCTTCGCAGGAGCCGGCTTGCGCCCCTGCGGCTGGAGCTCTGACCTCGCCTTCCAGCCCGGAGGCTTGGAGCGCATGCAGCCCGCAGCCCTGGTGGCTGTTTGGGGAGTTTATCCTCTAAAGAAAAATGAAGCCCTGTTATTTTGATTATTTATGGAAGAGCCCTTGGCTAAGCGATTAGGAGCAGGAACCAGAGTCCTGCATCCCTGTCCTGAGGCCAGAGGCTTAGCTGTTTTACTCAGTGACCCTGGGCAAGCTCCTTGACCTCCACAGGCCTCAGTCAACTCAGCTGGAAAATTGGGTAAAAAGATTGTGGTGTCTCATGCACGGCGGCACTACTGAGTTGGGGCGCAGGGGCTGCAGAACCGCCACAGTCTGGCGCACAGGGACGTGGCTGGGCCCAGGGTCTGCCGTGCGCTCTATCGCCGGTTCCTGAAGGGAATCAGCACCCATGGGCCCGACATCGGGCCCCAGGGCCTGAGAAATGGGTCCCCACTCCGGGACCTGGTTTCAGAAAATGCAAAGACTAGGTTTCCCAGTCATTCATTCATGCTCCCAGGTTCTACCAGCCCTAATGCTTTACGCATTTTAAGATATGGAGGGTAAAGGACAGAGCAACGTCGGACAGGGCAACATCAGCCATGGCATACTTCCAGAGAGGGGGGCAGCATGTTTCCTGAGCAGGGCCTGTCCCGGACAGAGGCCCCATGGGGGCAGGTGCTGACCGGCAGCCGGCGTCAAGGCTGTGCTTGCTCCACTCTGTCACGAGTGTCGATGCCATGGCCCACACCCACGTGGGCCAAGTTTACTCTTTATCCGAGCCTTTGTTTCAAGATGTGGGTCTTTGCTATTTTCTGGGTTTTACTCTCTTATCCAAGGAAGTGTCTTTCCATTTGGGGAAGTTGAGATCTTGAAGACAAAGCAGAATCACCCGTCGCAAGGTTGTCCCTGTCCAGGGGCAACGCTGGAGGGGTGTGCAGGACTCTCCTCCTACAGAGGGTTCCAGGAGAAGCCCCCCAGGAGAAACTCAGAAAAGCACAAGAGAAGAAAAACGCGTGGCAGGACACGTGTATGTTCGCTTATGATAAACAAGATGCCCCGAATGCAGACTGAGCAAGGAGCTGGGACCCCAAGTCTCCACTCCAGTCGGCGGGGGTGAATCTGCAGCCCCCCACGTGGGGATCCTGCTGCCGGGTGTGGGGATGTGCCAGAACAAGTTACCATTAGACCAAACAGAGTTGCAAAAATGGAGGGCGCAAGAGCAATAGGGCGTGTGCGCCCCTGCCTGCGGCCTGAGGGAGCCTCAGCCAGCGCCTGGGAGGAGAAGCCGAAGATGGGCAGAGAGTTCAGCCCGCGAGGGCTGTCGCCTCCCTCTCCCATCCCCAGGGCTCAAGCAGGGCAGCTGGCCCCAGCTGTAGACAGGCTAAAAAGAGAGGCCACCCCTGGCTCTGAAGCTGCATACTGTCCTTCATGGAGGAGGTTGGAGGGGAGTCCTCCCATCATCCACTCTGCTGGAGACACAGTCCCGCCTGGTTCTGTCTGCGACACCCTCTGTTCAGCTCCTCCCCCACCCCCCACACTCCAGGGCTCCTGCCAAGCTGGGGTAGAGCCTCTCTCCTCTCTCTCTCTCTCTCTCTCTCTCTCTCTCCTGGCCATCACACCCACGAGCAATGCCTTCCCACACCCTTGCCTGTTCACAGCTGGGCTGACCTCAGCTCTCTCTGCATCTTAGGGAAGAGCAAATGAATTCTGCTGCCCAAGACCCTCTCCCAGCGCTGGGAATAAAGTTATAACATGCAGCTGTGTCTGTGAAGGTTTCCACAGCTCTTGAAGACAAGTCTTCCTGGTTCATGTGCCTTCGCACAGGTGGAGTTGCCAGTCAGGCAGACTTCCCAAGGGCACCACGCACATGGGAGGACACATCCCTCTAGGCCAGCAAGAGTCCAGGGTGGGGGGGAAGGCCCGGTGACGATTTCCTGAAGCCATCACTACTCAGTCCTGGGCTGTATGGACAGTCTGCCCTCGGGGCTTTGATCACCCACAGATCAGCACAGAAGTCAGCAGGAGGACCAGGAAGCCGGGCTCAAGGTGCTCCCCCACAGATGCCCGGAGCTGTCCCAACCCCCCAGGATGGCCCGGGAAGCACGTCCACTCCTCCTCCGCCGGGTCTTCCTCCTGCACTAATGGGGGTCACTCTTCCCAGTCCATCCTGCAGACAGATGGTGACCTTGTCACGTTTGCTGACAGCCTCACGCGTCAAGCACCACCTCCCACCTTCCCCGCCAGGGCTTCTGAGCCGCTGGCCAGCTGCAGCAGGTGAGACTGTTGCTGCAGGCTCCCCTGCGACTGCCTCACAGCTGGGCCACTCGTGCCCACGGTCTATCCTGACTTCTAGCAGCTGGGGACAAACCTGGGAAGGCGTGAGGAGCCACTTTCTTCTTTCAGGGCTGAAAAGAGAAGAAAGCAGGCAGTTCTGTGCATTTTTGGAGGCACGTGGGCGGCAGGTGGAGCAGGCCTCAAGGAGGGCTGTGGGAACCAGCCCCATCAAACATGTGTGAGGGATCAGGGGATGCGGAGGGAAGTGCGGGGCTTGGTGCCCAAGGGGGTAAAGCCTTGCCTTGAAGTCGGTGTTTCAGTGTGTAACATTCCGTGAGTGTCAGATGCAGCCCTGGCAGCTGTTGGGATCCTCAGACCCCACAGGTGAAGTGGACTCATGAGAGGCCACTTTGGGATACTCAGTGAGCTCTCTGGAGAGCAGCTTCCAAGAGACAGGTGGCCACAGGTGGCACCATCCTGCTCGGCTCTACACGTGCCAGATGTCGCTTCAAAAAGTGCTGGCAAGGACGCTGGTTAGAAGAGCATTCTAGATTCTTGGGTGTCACTGGGCCCTCACTGAGGCCTGTATGTTGGGGGACTTGACCCCTGGCCTCCCGGGATAGGCGTGGAGTGAGACCCCTCCGCGTCCTGCCGTCACTCAGGCCCAAAGCTCAGTCAGCTCAGCCTCTTTGCCCCCAGACCTACCTGGGGAGGGGACCTGGCCCGTCCTTCCCATCTCTCAGGGGGCCAAACATCCTGGAAAGTTGCATGGCTCGAGGCAGAAACTCTGAGCGTTTGGGGACTTCCTGTGTGACAATGTTTCATGCTTATCCTCACTGGAAAACAGACAGGAGGAAGGAAAGAAAATGCAAGTGAGCAGAGCAGGTTCATTTCATGCTTCGATTTCATGCCATCCTATCCTCAGAGAATGAAGCATGGCCTGGCGGGGCAAGGTGGGCAGCTGTCTAGAGGATCAGGGCTCCCGGCAGCCCCACTGCCCCCTCGTCGGCTGCCCAGGATCTGCCCATTTCCCTCCCCAGCCACCTGCCCGTGGGAGGCCACGCTGCAGCCTTGGACACGAGGCCTTTGAAGTGACCACCTTGCAGAACTTTCTCATCCCCGGGCTTTGCCTTGGCCAGTTGGTATCGGGGCAGGTGTGTGCACAGGGCTGCAGGGTCAGGGAGCTGCCTCTGCCCACTGGAGCCCCCGGTCCTGCAGAATGCTGACTGCCCACGGACACACTTGCCCTCCTTTCTCCATCCTCTCGGGAGCCTTGGCATGGGCATGGCCAGGGTCAGTGTGCTTCCCAAGTGAAAAGACAGGCCACATGTAATGTGGGCAGCAAGAGCACATGAGTCATGATGCCTTGAGATGTGACTCTCATCCCGTGTTCTCTTTTGTTGGCTTTTCATCCTTTTTGAAATGTGAACACCAAGCTCTGCGTCCTTCACCCTTCATGGTAAGCTGATCACCACGAGAGGGTCTGACCCACGAGCCCCACAGTCCCATGAGCCCTGTAGTCCCACAGGTCTCACAATCCCATGAGCCCACAAGCAGAGAGTTGCATCTTTTGGGGTTTTTTTTTTGTTTTTTTGAGTTGGAGTCTCACTCGGTCGCCCAGACTGGAGGGCAGTGGCCGCTCCCCGCCACCGCAGCCTCGACCTGCTGGGCTCCAGCGATCCTTCCACCTCAGCCTTCCGAGCAGCCGGAATTACAGGCGTGCGCTACCACACCCGGCTGATTTTTTGATTTATTGTAGAGATGAGGTCTCGCTGCCCAGGCGGGTCTCGAACCCGCGGGCTCAGGCCATCCGCTCACCTCAGCCTCCCAAAGGCGTGGGATGACAGGCTGAGCCACCGGGCCCAGCTAGAGAGTTGCATCATGAGAGGCATTGTGGCTCATTTGTACTTGCTGCAACATAAAGGGCTCATTGCCAGTCCTGTTGCCGACGGCATCCTTTTCATCACCACCGATAGCATCACGGCCATCTCCAAGGCATCTGTGTCCCATGTCACAGATAAGGGAGCCAAGACTGGTTGACCAGGGCACGCAGGTGTGACAAGTGTGGTGGGAAGAGCTGGCTTCCAGCCCGGGATTCCACCCTGTTCCTGCAGCCCCTCCGAGCACTGCCACAGCATGAGCCGGCAGGAGGGTCAAACTGACATTCCATGCTGGCCAGGAAGCCCCTCAAAGCATCCTCGAAGGCAGGCAGCCGTGGTCCCAGGATTCCCAAGTCTTGGCCAGATTGCACAGCCCTGCAGAAGTCTCTTTTAACATCTCCAACGGGTTTTGATCCTGAACTCAGTGTTTTCTGGAAGCGCAGACCTAGGACCTGGGGCTTTGCTTAGAACTTGGAGGCAGGTGGGCAGCCTTCCTCCTGGCCGAGCCTTGCTGCTGCAGCCTGCTCCCCCCGCCTGGGTCCTGAGGGGCCCTGATGGCGGCCACAGTTGCACGGAGGCGGCAGGATCCCTGAGGCGGCCCGTTTCTCACAGCGGATCAGCCTGGAATTCCTCGGCGCAGCTGTTCCTGTAATTGGGTTCCATTAGGAGAGTGCGCGGTCTGGTTTGGCGGTGCTCTGCCTCCCACCACCCCCACACACGGTGGTCTCGAGTTAGCACTGCAGCTGTGACCAAAACCCAGGCCCTCAGGACTCCACCATGCTGTCCCCATGAAAGATCGGAAACAGTCTTCACGCAAGAGAAAGAGAGCACATCCTCTCACTCCCTCCCCTAGGATCCACCCCAAACCCCCTTCTCCAAGAAGAGCCAGTTCTACAGAGGCCACCACAGCTCAAGGCTCAGATAATGCCCTGTAGAGTCTACGGCCTGGGCTAGAATTCCAGCCCTGCCGCCTCCTGGCTGTGTAATGGCAGAAAAGTTAGTCTGCCTCTCTGAGCCTTGGCATCCTGAGGAGCAAGTGGGGATGTGCCCAGGGTTATCATGAGCATTAAATAAGATCACGCAATGACACCCCTGGAGAGCTACACAGTCACTATTGTCACCATCACTGTTGTTTTATTACAATCAGAGCGGAAACAATTGTGCTTCTGGCCTTGCTGGCTCTAAGTTTGTGTAACCCCGAAGTGAGAGTCCACAAATATCTGCTGAGCAAATACATAAGTGGAAGAAATACTGAGTGAGAATTTGATGAGGATGGAATTGGATTGGGGGGTGCTGAGGGAGGTGAGTGATGACCCAGGCTGCTCGTCTCGCAGGGCGAGGTCTTGGTCCCTAGCAAGTGCAGCGTACCTTTTTTTTTTTTTTTTTT
>NW_007113100.1:158587-174370 GCF_000164805.1 Carlito syrichta
CCAGGTGGGTCTCGAACCCGCAGGCTCAGGCAATCCACTCACCTCAGCCTCCCAAGGCGCGGGATTACAGGCTGAACCACTGAGTCCAGCCAGAGTACCATTTTTAAGGGAACTAAAATTCAATTCTGCTTTGCAATGTGGGTGATGACCTCAGGCCTTCCATTCTCAGATAACTAAAGGTTTCTCCAAACCTCAGAAAGTGGGGTACTGAGTCCCAGCCCAAGAAGAGCCCAATCCTGGGGGCCTAGATCCTTTTGCCCCAGGCCCTGGGTCTCAGGACTTTCAAACCTGTAACTTGATGGAGGGACCATTACCAAGAGATTTATGGCCTTCTTATTCACTTATGATTATTAAGGACCCCCTTAACAAACAAGTTATAAATCAGCAGGGTCAAGTTGAAGTGCATTGATAGGGTCCTGTCCATTCCGAGGTTATTTCTGTAACCGAAAAGGCTGAGAATAAAAGATAAATATCTGTCTAGAACCAGTCCTGTGCTTTACCTGCCCTATGTGGAGTGCGGAACCTCCCTGGGAGAGGTTTGGGGACTGCAGTGGGATCTCGGCAGGCTGCCCTCAGGTGCACAGGTCAGAGCCTCTGGCAGCCATGCTCTTCCCCATGGTGGGATGGCCATGGCTGTTGCAGTGCCTGGCACCTCATGCGTCCTTGCTGTACAGACAGAACCGTCAGAAGCAAGGTGGGCATGGCTGGCGTGGTCCTGGGAGTCCACAGCTTCCGGACATGGACAGGCAGAGCCACCTCTGGGCCTGCAGTTGGTGGAGCTCAGGACTGGGCTAGGCAGGTAAGCAGCGAGCAGGACCCAGAAGCCAGGGTCCCTGCCCACAGTCGACACCTCAGTGAATGTGCTCTGGGGTGCAGAAAAGGGTTGGGCTGAGCCGGGAGCAGCCCCTGGGAACATGGAAAGACATTCTGCTCTCTGCTTCTGTGAGTGTAACTGTCCTAGACGGGTCGTGTGAGTGTCGTCCTGTAGTGTCTGTCCTGGGCTAGTTGGTTTCACTTGTGATGCCTCCAACTTCACCCGTGTTGTACTGTATTGTACACACAAAGCTTGATGGAGAGACACACCTGACATCTTCCTATGACACCATCATCTCCGTCATCATGAACAGAAGGTGGAGGACACCTTAGAGGTGATGGACAGGTTGATGGTACGGGCGGTGGTGATGGTTTCACAGGCACGTGCTCGTGTCTCCAGACTCATAAAGTTGTCTGTGTTAAATAGCGACAGGTTGTTGTACACCAATCATACCTCATTAAAGTGGAGGGTTTTTGTTTTGTTTCTTTTAAAAGCAGGATTTACTGAGAGGACAGAAAAGCTCCCACCGTGGAAGGGGACCCGAGGGGGTTGCCCAGTTTTGTTTTTTTTAAAAAGGAACTTCAGCCGGGCTCGGTGGTTCAGCCTGTCATCCCGCGCCTTGGGAGGCTGAGGTGAGTGGATTGCCTGAACCCGCGGGTTCGAGACCCGCCTGGGCAGGCGAGACCTCATCTCTACGATAAATCAAAAAATCAGCCGAGCGTGATGGCACGTGCCTGTAATTCCAGCTACTCGGAAGGCTGAGGCGGAAGGATCGCCGGAGCCCAGCAGGTCGAGGCTGCGGTGGCGGGGAGCGGCCACTGCACTCCAGTCTGGGCAACAGAGTGAGACTCCAACTCAAAATAAATAAAAAATAACAATAAAATAAAAAAGGAAATTCTACAAAATCCAGAGGTTATGTTGGCACCCTCCCTGGCATGGCTGCTGGGGGAGGGTGGGGTCTGCAGACTCACCTAGTGCCTCTCCTGCAGAACGTGAGGGCCTCAGCCTCTTGAAGTCCCTCTGGGCTCCATCTGACTTGGGTATTTGTGGTTTGGCTTTATCCAGCGACCTGGAGGTGTGTTCAGTGTTTGGGGGTGACTGGGGCACTCAGGGCGAGGGGCTGTCATGTTGATTTTGTCTTCAGGGTCTCATCCCTAATACAGCCCCCTCCCAGGGGGTCTTCCTCTGAGGTAACCTCCATACCTCCTCTCCTGAGGGATACCCCGGGATGGGAGGGGGGCTGTCAGTGCTGAAACCCACACAGTCCTGAGCATGGGTGCCTGGTTCCCTCCTCTCCAGGGCACTAGCACAGAGAGTATACCTGGTGTCAGGGGTCAGCAGGGATGGCCTCCGCCCCAGAGTGTTCAGATCCCCCCTCAGCCCCCACACCAGCCTCAACCCCAAGGGGCAACAAGACAGACAGGAGCTGGACCCTACGCCTCTGGGCCTAGTGCCCCGTCTCCAGCCCCCGCCTGAGACACGTGGCCAGCAAGGGGGTAGCGCCAGGTACCTGCAGAGGCCTGAGCATATCATCCAGCGTGGCCAAAGTGGCTGCCCCATGTCAGATAACTCCCAGCACCTGGCCTGGTGCCCCCCTCAAGCCCAGCCCCATCATGACCTTGCCACACTCCCCCGTGGGGAGGCCCTGCCCCCTTGGGCCCCAGGGCTGGGCCCTGGATGAACGTGGCCAGGATGGCAGCCCAACAAATCCTCTGTGGAGTGCTTCCATTTTTCACCCATCTACTCACCGTGATTACTCGGTAACTGCCAGGCGGGTCTAGAATCGTGTTTCTGCTGGTGGGGTAGGGGGAAGGGAGTGATAGTGTGGCACACCCTGCCCTTGGCCATGGGAGGTGGAGGAGGGAGGACAGACCTGCCCACCGCGACTGGGGAGCTTGGAGGCTGCAGGGGGCCTGTCAGAGTTGGCAGAGAAATAAAGTCAGGGTGGGGAAGATGGTGGGCTGAGGTCCCTGCAGCCTACCTGGAACCACCAGCTTTCAACACCAACTTCCCAGCACAGGAGTGTGGGGGGCTGGAGGTCCCTCTGCTCTGTCCAACTGGGGGCTCAGCCAGAGCCCCTCCCCCGGCACCTCTGCAGGACTAGGACCCTCCCAAAGCCCTTAGCCCTGGCCGGTGTAGCCCCTTGGGATCCAGAACCTCAGAAGGAGGTTCTGCAGAGCTGCTCCCATTTCCGGGGTGTGCGTGGCCTGCCTCAGGGCTGCTGCGGAGGATCCAGGACCCGCGAGTGCTCCCTTCCTATAAGGTTGATGGTGATGGTCTGTCATGAGGTCATGAGTCATTGATCGGGAGGCCGTGTGTCACCCGCCTTTATGATTTATACTCACCTCCTCTGGGGACATCAATCTTCCGGAAACAGAAGGCGGAAGCTGGCCACGAAGGCCAACCCTACGCTGAGCACCCCCCTCCCCGGGAGCTGTGGGCCTGTGGAGACCCCTCCTCCCGCCTGAGCCTTGGCCCCGGCCTGGCAGAAGAAAGGCAACACACCCTGTGTCACGGAGGCTGGTCTCTCTCCTCAGCCTCCTCCCTTGGCACGTGCTCTCTGTGCTCAGATGGCATCCCAGGAACAGCAGGGCTTCCCCAGCTTGGTGTGACTCAGGAAAAATAGCCCCCCAAGTCTTGGATGTGCCATGTAGGACCCGGGGAGCCCATTCTGCTCCAGGAATGCCAGGCTGGGTCAGGGCTGGCCCAGGTTCCTGTCTGGAATGGCCGACCACGTCAGTGAGATGGCCTCCGAGGCACAGTCTGGGCTGGGTGGAGAACCAAGTCCGTGACTGCAATGGCTCATGCATTTCGGAAGCTTGGGAAGCTGTCACAGTGACCTGCACGTGCTCTTCTCTTGACAGGGGTAGCTTTGGGGGGCTCTGGAGAGAGTGGCAGTCCTCGCAAACACCACCCTCCCCAGAGAACCACAGCCCAGGGCAAGTGGTCAGCCCAGTCCCATCCCCACTCAGCTACCGGCTCCCTGGTGCTCAGAGGCAGGGCAGGGTCACGGCGGGGGCAGGCTGGCCATGGGCCCCCGAGTCTGCTTTCCACAGTCCCAGGACCTGAGAAACCAGCTGCCCCGGAGTCCGGCTGCCCAGCCAAGGGGGTGCGAGGAAGAGATGTGTCCCATCTCCAAGGGACCTCAGTGATTTCTAGGTCAAGGACCATGGACTTGCCAACTGCCCACCGCTTGTCCGCCTGCAGCATTGGTACCAAGGTTGGCGAGGGAGCATGAGCGCTTGGTAGGTGGCCGGCAGGTTGGGAGGGAGCCGTGGACTTCCTGGGTCCCTGATCAGGAAGAGGCTGTGGCCTGGCATCAGGGCGAGGCTGGGCCACCCTGTGCGACTTCAGCCTTCCTTTGTGAAGGGGCTACCCAGCCCTGCCCCCAGTATGCATGCTCCTTCGGGGCCCACAGCCCCCGCTCCAGTCTCTGCGGAGTCCCAGTGTGGGAGGCTGCCTGGCTTCTCGGAGCCTCCTCCTCCGGGTAGAGCAGGCTGTCACAGCCCTCCGCATGGTATAGACTGCTAGGTGTAGACGCATTCACGCCAGCAGAGGCTCCAGCAAGGTGCCCACATGCCAGCCACCCTCGGACCTCCTTCACTTCGATGGGTCTGGCGCCTCCTGTCCCGGGGCAGCCCCCAGCTATGCACAGAGAGAACCGGATAGCTCCAAGGGGCCCAGACTGAAGTCCGCCATGGCCTGCCCATCCCCCGTGTAAGCAGAGAAGACCCCCTCTCTCAGCCCTGGACAGAAATGCAGATGGAAGAGCCTCCCTCCCCCTCACTTTGGCCCCCACCACCTGTCTGCCGTGCCCCCCATCAGCACCGTCCCTGAGTGTCCTCTGTGGTCAATATCCCACGGCCTGGCTCTCAAGGAGCCGGGGCAGAGTCCCCCAGGCCTTCAGAGCCCGGGACTCTTCTGTCTTCAGGGTATGGCTGCCCCTGACTCCCTCCACCTCCATCTATTCGTTCGACACCCTCCACTCCTCCACCCCCTCCACCCACTATGCAGTTCAAGACCCCCACCGGGCCCTCCCTCATGGCTCTCAGCAAACCTCTGTGGTCTCCTGCCTTCTTATGTTTTTGTGGCTGTGGGAGGGGGAGGAGCGAGTCGGACCCACTGTCTCTGGCCCACAGTAGCTAATACTGGACCAAAGGCTGTTTAGATATTTTTTTAAATGTCTCCAAGACACCGCTCATGGGGCAGTGTATTCCAAAGGTGCTCAATGATTGCCTATGAAATGGAGAAATGATGATTTGTGAAAACGTTGCCCTCAGGGGACCAAGGAGAGACAAGAGCCACCCACTCAGAGATGGGGGAGTCATCTGTTCAGTAGTTCGGTCTTTGGAAAGGAAAGTCCAGCGCAGGCCAGCCTCGCCTGAGCAGCCCATCCGGGCAAGGGGCAGTGCGCTCACCGGTGGCAGCTGCCAGCGAACAGAGTGTTCTTGGACCGTCAGAAAGCGGGCAGACCATGCCCAGACTATGGGTTTGCGAGGCCGTGCCGGCCAGGCGGGGCGGGGCAGGGCCCTATGGCTTGAGAGAAAATCACCAGGCACGCGGTGGATGCCTGTTGGCGCCAGCGGGAGCTCCCATGGCCAGAGCAGAGCCGAGCGGAAGGCCCCTCCACGCTGGGAGAGATGCCGCTGAGCTCAATCCCTTGGGGCTGCAACAGGGAGGAGGAGAAGGAGGAGGTGCAGGAGCAGGGAGTGGGGGGGGTGAGTCTTAACAATGCTCCTTGCTGGGGGCCCTGGAAGCAGAGCGGCCTGGGTTCTCCTGATGGCCAAACAAAGAGGGTTTGGGAGGCAGGACTCTGCGGGGTTCACACGGGGCCATTCCCTCCCGCCGCAGCCCCCTGTGTGTTCTCCGGAGGGAAGCCGAGGCAAAGGCCTTCAGCGGGCCCAATGGAGGCTCTGGAAGGCTTTGGGGAAGAGGATACTGGGAGCAGGCGGAGTGCCAGGGAGTGGCGCTGGGCGTGTGAACAGCCGCATGGGGACCTGCGTGCCTTTCAGGCCAGGCTCTCTGGGCCCCAGGTCCTTTCTGCACCATACTTGACTGTGTAAATATTTTTCTTAGGAGTCAAGAGAGAGCCTCCATTCACTGGCTGGATCTCACTTGAAAGAACTGAGGAGTATCTGTTTAGGCATAAAAGCTAAAAACAGTGTCCAAGGAGCTTTAAAAAAATCATTTCTGTAGCTCAAACACAGCCAAGCTGGGTTTTTTTTTTTAATGCAAAAAAATAAATAAATATTCTCCCACTCCCAGTTGAGAGCTCAAGGGTTTGTGTCAACACCATGCAGGCTTTGCTCTGGGAGCCAGAACCCAGCCGGCCGGTGACTAACCGCCTACCGCTGGTCCTGCCGGGACTGCCAGTGGGACGGCGCCCAGCTCCGCTTGGAGGGGGGGCTGGGCCTTGGGGAGGGTCCTGGCTGGGCTTCAGGTGTGAGTCCCGGTCGGAAGGGCCTGGCATGTGGCTTCTTCCCGCCGGATGCGTCCACCCGGCGGCCTGTGTCCCCACAGCGCACGCCTGGTTTCAGGAGGCCCGGGTCTGAATGCAGCTTCCATCACTTAGCAGCCTCTTGGCCTCTGGCCTGTCACCGCAACGCCGTGGCTTCTGTTCCCGACTGCAAACCGTGGGACGGCGCCCACTCCAGCGTCAGGGGGTCGTGGTGAGAAGTGTGTCTCTGGGGTTTGAAACGGTCCCCCCAGAAGATGACCCAGGAGCACTGCCATCAGTCTGACATAGTATTGACACCAGGGTAATTGACAGCAATTGTAGGACTTTGACTGGAAAAGAAAATTAACAATGAGAATTGTAATTCTGAATGCGGGCAGGGGAGGCCCCAGCCTCTGCGTTCTCCCGTCTACTCAGAAGATACAGCAGAGCCCTGGGCCCCTGAGAGCCCGTGCTCTCCCAGAGGTGAGCAGAGCCAGCATGAAGCGCTGGGCTGCAGAGGGCTTCATAGCCCACCCTCCTGCCCAGCCCTGGGTGCCCTATACCCCCATCAACACCCGTGGAGGCTTCTTCCAGGAGGCCTTGGAATCAGCTTTTAGGAGGGTCTAGACTCAAACTCATATCTGTGGGGACAAAGCTGGACAGAAATGGACAAGAGTTCACACCTGTAATCCCAGCACTTGGGGAGGCCAAGGCAGGAGGATCGCTTGAGGCCAGGAGATCGAGTTCAGCCTAGGCAACATAGACAGCATCTCTACAGAAGAAAAAAATGGGCAAGAAAGAAACGTCGGTTAAAGAGAGAAGGTTTGGTCTCTGTGGCCAAGAGCAAGAAGTGCCTGAACCAGAGCACTGGGGGCCCTCGTGGGCACGGGCTCCTCCATGGGCCTCCTCTGTAGGCCAGGCTCCACCCTCCTGCATCTGGCTTGGGAGCAGCCTCGTGGCCAGGCCTTGGTCCAGGTGTGTTTCAGACACTTTAATCACAGATAATTCTGAAGGGAGAGAAACCGTCTGGGATCCATTTGTGATACGGAAAAGTAAGCTTCGCCCCCTCAGAGCACGTGCCAGCATGGCACAGCATGAGTATACGAGACGTCGGTGTGTGTGTGTGTGTGTGTGTGTGTGTGTGTGTGTGTGTGTGTGTGTGTGTCCTCTTCACTGACTTTTTAGAGAACAGAGGGTATTTATTTTAAGAGTCAAAAAAGATGTTTTAACCAGCCCCACTTAGCTAAATCCTGGCACGGGGACTCAAGAAAGCAGCTAAATGCCAGAGGTCAAGCCTAGCCTTTTTGGCGAAAATGCTTAATCAAAACACACCTAATACTTCTGCCGGGGCGCGGAGAAGAAGTTGAGGGCCCGGCGGCTGCTGCCAGCCATCGACGAGCCAGCGGTGCGTGTGCTGAGGGCTCAGGCAGCAAAATAAAGAGGGTTTTCAGGAGCCGCAGATTTGGCAAGGGTGGAGGCCAGGGCTGAGGGCCTCCAGCAGTGCGTCCGGCCGTTTTTTCTACCAAGGTCAGCAGCGGGTGAAGAGGCAGTTAATGGTGTCCATACCTGCCAAGGCGGGCTGTGAGGTGGGCCAGGCGGTTCCGGAACGCGACTCAGGCCGGGGCCTTCCACTGCAGGAGGGTGCGTCTCTCTCCAGCATCCGGGGACCCTGCTTCTTTCTCTGGGGTGCGGGTGGGAGGCAAGGGCTGTGCACATACGCATGGTAATCCCCTGTCACCCGAGGCTGCACGACTGTGACGCTGTGTGACTCCACACTCCTCAGCCACCCTCACCTGCAGCCCAAGGGGAGCCGGGGCACCGTCCTCAAAGGATCAACAGAGAGCCCAGGGCCTGGGAGCCACAGCATCTGCCAGGGCAGGCCCACACCCCTGGTGCTCATACCGGCATGGCCGGTCCCTCTGCTCAGTGACAGACATGGCGTCTTGGACCATTCGAGATATGTTGTTCAGACATCCGTTTCTGTGTCCCCATCTGATGACCAGTCCCAGGGAACAGGCAGGAGCCTTTGCTGACCCCCTCCACGGACCTCACCGGACTCTTCAGAGAATGGGAAGACAAGGCTTCCAGGTGGCATGACGGATGGATTTCCTGGGTGCTCCATTCCATCTGGTCCTCGGAGGGCAGGGAGAAAGGAAGGTCAGCCGGCAAGACACAGTGAAACAGAGCCCACCGTGGCGGCAGGCCTGGTGCACACTCCCACAGAGCACAGAGCCTGTGGATGGCCGTGCATCTGAGGACGCAGCAGCCCAGGGTGGCATCTGCAGGCAATCCGAGGTCTCTAACCCTAGACCCCTCCGCAGGGATGTGGTGCTCATGGGGACTCCTGGGCTGGCCCAGCCTCGAGGGATGGTAGGGACTTCATTGTTTTCCACAAAGGCTCAGCCACCTGCACTTGGGAATGGAACGCACATGGGGACCCAGTGCCAGTGCCCCACCATGGCATTGACATCTAGTCAAAGGCCACTCTGGCTTCCTCCCAGGCCACCTCCGGGCACCTGGGGCCTCGGAATGCGTGAATGTGTGCAGTGCCGGCAGGCAGGCTAGGAGGCTGGTCCCTTTCACTAATGGTGCCCGTGCAGGTACCTGTGGCTCACTGGGGATGCCAGAGAGACACAAACCATATCACATTCCATGACATACCTGGAAAAGCAGGCGGGACTGGCAAGGCCCAGATCCTGGTGTTGGCATAGCCCTCGGCTGACAATGTGACACAGATGTTTCCGGCTCAGGGAAGCTGGGCTGTGACATATGCTGTCAGGAACCCGGGGCGGCCATGGGGGTGGGCGTCCCTGTCACCTGAGCTGGTATAGCCAGGACCTCCTCCAGCAGCCAGACCAGGAGAGATTCTTCCTGTGAGCAGTTTCTGAGTTCTGCCTCCAGCAAAGCCCTGTGTAATGCCAACCAAGGTCTCTGTCCCTGCTGGGTGAGGGTGTCCAGGGTCCAGGCCAGGGCAGACTGTGAGGATAGAGGTCCTCTCTCTTCTGGGAGCCGTCCAGAGGTGGCCTCTGGCCTAGGGTGCCCATGAGCACGGCCCTTTCCTGCAAGTCCTGCTTTTCTGAGACTCAGTGGTCAGCCTCACTCTCTCCAACCTCAGTACCGACCGAGCTTCCAGCCAGCCTTCCTGGTCCTGGTTTCAGGAGTGAATGTGGAAAGACGTGGGGCCAGAAACACAGGCCTGTCGAAGGCCAGACTCAGCTCCAGCCCCTGGAGCCAGCCCGGGTGGGGACAGGGTGCCCAGTGTCTCAGTCCCCCGCTGACCCTCCTGGGGACGCCTGCATGAGTCTCCTGTGCGGGGTTCACCTTTTCTCTCCCTCTTTCCCCTTTTGACTTATAGCCATTTTCCAAACCACAATTTCAGAATCTATTAAAAGAAACATAAAATCCCCAATTGGTTTGAATTCTTAACATTTAAAAATATGCCATATTGTTATTACAGCTGAGCGCGGGCAGATGCACCAGCATGTTGGAATGCAGCCCCCTGGTCCTCTCACCTGTCCTGGCGGGCACAGGCCAGCACATTGCACTCGGTCCTTGCAGGGTTTAAAGCCGTCGCTTCGTTTTAGAGGGGAATGAGAGGGAGAAAACCCTTGCTTTGAACGTAATTTCTCATTTTATTTTTCAAGTATTAGTTTCCATCTTGGTTTCTGTTCCTACGGAAACAACATGACAATTTGCATCGACGTGTCTGTGCACGGCCACTCTCGGTCCAGAAGGGAAAAGTCCAATTTTCTACAGCCAATTTGTCAGTTTGCTTAGCTTAGAAAGCACCCTGGGATGGGTCATGGAAACGCCAGCCCTCCGGAGTGCAACTTGGTGGTTTGTAAGAGGAGATGCCCGCGAAATGCGGCGGCACGCCTGGCCGAGCCAAGGAAAGCTTCCCGTCGAAGCTACCCAGGTTGGAGGAAGGTCCAGGCTGGGGCACATTCCTGCCTCTCTGTCGTGGTCTCTGGCCATGAGTCTAGGGGAAGGGGAACGTGGGAGCCCCTAGTACTGCCCACAGCCCCCTGCCGGAGCCCCTTGGTGCTGCTCTAGGGCACTTGCACGATGCTGGGCACTGCCGCTTTCTGCCTTAGCCTGATTTCTTTTGGGAAGAACAAAAACAACAGAGGACACCCCTGTATCAGTCCATTTTGCATTGCTATAAAGGAATACCCGAGACCGGGCAAGTGATAAAGAAAAGAGGTGTGTTAGGCTCACGGGTCTGCACACCGCACGGGAAACATGGCGCCGGAGTCTGCTGGGCGCCTGGTGAGGCCTCAGGAAGCCACAGTCGTGCCAAAAGGGGGGATGGCATGTCACATGGCAAGAGCGAAAGCAAGAGAGAGCAGGAGGCGCCAGGCTCTTAAACAGCCGGCTGTCATGCGATATAATGGAGAACTCGCTTGTCACCACGGGGAGGGCGCCAAGCCATTCTGAGGGACCCACCCCTGTCACCCCATCACCCACACCGGGCCCCACCTCCAACACTAGGAGTCACATTTCAGTGTGAGATTCAGAAGGGACAAGCGTTCGACCTACATCACTCCCCCCAAGTTAAAACATGGCCACCTCTGAGCTGCCAAGAAAGAGGAAGCAGAGAAATGCCATCAGTGCTCCCTCCCCCGGTGCCTGCCAGCCATCCTTCCACGGGATGCAGCAGCCCACCTCTGTCCCTGCTCTGGCTTCCCCCGGTTGCTTTTCCCCCGGGATCTGGGTTGACCCAGCACAAGCTGTGCCCCGAGCCAGGCTGGAGACCCTGAGTAGTCCCCACCCACCCACCCCTCCAGGCCCGGCACCACTCAGATGATGCCATCTCTAAATACTCCTCTGGATTTGCCAGTGGGACCCGGAGCCAATAAGCGCATCCCTTAGTCCCTTAGCTGTCCTTGGGCTCCCCATTGACATGCTTTTAGTGATACATGTGACTCCCTGTGGGACACCTCCTTGGGGGTCCTCACCTGTCTAATCACGGCCAGAGCTACACAAAGACGCTTCATCCCGAGGCATGGCGGTTCCAAGAGGCCAGGTTCCTCAGGGAAGCTTGGAGTCCTGGGTGAATGTGGGACCCGCTGTCAGCATAAGGAACCCCATAATCCACAGAGCCCTTTATTTGCTACTGTGGGGAGGTCAGCATGCCTGACTCCATTATTTCAGGGACACATCGATCTGCCCACAAGTGTTAAACCCGCTGTGGCTTGAGGGCGATGTCTTGTCTGAGACTAATGACCCCTCTCAATACTGTCTTGCAGCAAATACTGACGGATGTGGAGGTGTCGTCCCAGGAGGGCTGCATCAGAAAGGTAGGAGAGCTTGTGCGCCGTCTCCCCCAGCTGCCCCGCCTCGGCCGGTGCCTGTAACTTCCATATCCCTGTGTTGTATGTCATCGGGCATTGCCGGCTGGCCATGTGCGCATGCTGTCTTGGGCCGTCGCGTGACTTTGGTGTTGTAAGGACAGATGCTTGTCTTCCCCGTGTGAGCAGGTAGGGGTCGCTCTGCAGGGCTCTCGATTCCTGAGAATGGAAGAGACCCCTACCTGGGGCACCACGGGTCGTGCAGACACATGAAAGCTAAATAAACGCGGGTTGTGTACATGTAACCATCTTACTGGATGTGCCCATGAAAGGAATATGGAAGAGAAATGGGCTGCAGACACAGCCATGCCCCGTGCTTCCGAGGAGGCCCAGGCAGTGCAAACACCAGGCAGAAGGCGGAGTCAGCGTAGGCATCATTGCTGCCACTACCAGGGGGATGGGTGGGAGCCCTGCAGACATAAACCCTGAGAAGCACAGAAAGAGCACACGTCCTGGGGAAGGCATACTCTCAGAGCTCCTGCGGAGTTGGGTGTGCACGCCACAGTCTAGACGACGGGACGGATGGTCCAGAAACCCCCTCCAAAGCCTGAACCTCTTGCTAGCTAGAGCTCAACTTCTGCTGCATGTGATGCCTGCACGCACACACACGCATGGACACACATGCGCAGATGCACAGATAGACATGCATGGACACACGAATGGACATATGTTAACACATGCACAGGCATATAGGCACACAGAGACACAAATGCATGCATACATATGCAGGCACACACGAACATGCATGCACACACATGCATACATGTACGGACACACCGAGACATAGAGACACATGTGTACACATGCATGCACAGCACGCATGCACATGCACATGAGTGCAGAGACATGCATGCATGCATTCATGTACAGACACACATGAACATACCTGTACACACAGGTACAGGCACACAGAGGCACAAGCACACACATACAGACACACACGCATGCAACTGTACAAACGCACATGCACACACATATGGACATGCACGCATACATGCATGTACAAACACACAGAGGCACACGTGCACGCATACCTGTACTGACACACACTGAGACACATGAACACACATACAGGCTCACACACATACAGACACACACAAACACACATACATGCATGCATGTGAACATGCACACACATAAGGACACATGCATGCAAAACATTCGTGCACATGCACACATGCACCGAGACACGTGTACATTCATGTGCAGACACATGGACACATGCACACATATGCAGGCACATGTGCATGCACATGTGGACACACATGTACGCACATGCACACATGTGTGTGTACATGAACAGTCACACATGTGCGCATGTACAGACACAGAAAGACACATGCACACACATGCATGGCACACTGAGATATGTGAACGCACATACAGGCTCACACACATACAGACACACATGTACATGCACACACATGCACACACACAAATACATGCACACATGTACAGACATGCACAAACACACACCCAACCACACATACAGATGCATAAGCACACATGCACTTACACATATACACATGAACTCATGTATAGGAACACATTAACACACACACGTGGCAGCTGACCTCCCACTTGGATTCCCCAGTCATGTCGCCTTCGGTCCAAAGCGAGGCAGAGTGGGAGTGAGCCCCTTTTCTCCACCTCCTCCCCCACAGTACAGAAGGTGGCCATGGGGCTGGCTCAGCGCGGAGCAGCCTCGCCCCACTGAGCACCACTGTGGTGACGTTCATGTCAAAATCACGACTGCACTTCGCCCCAGGGAGTGTGTGCTCGAGGGCGCTGGTAGACACACAGCAGGAACGCTCAGCACTCAAGTCCAAATGCCCCATCTTGCTCCCAGAGTGAAAGGAAGCATTTTGCTTGTCGGGCTGGGCCTCCAAGGGTCTGAGCAAGGCCTCTGGGCGGAGCCTCCCATGGGGGACGGACCGTCATGCAGACAGAGCGATCTGTAAAGGGTAGGGGGACGGGCCCCTTCTCCAGGTTCAAGCCCAGAGACATTGATTTGGGAGAAAAATGGAGACACTCTGTGACCCCAGGGTGACCTCCTGAGGGACCTCTGGCCACAGGGTGAACTTTTTACCTTGCCCATCCCATCACTCACGTCGTCTGCCCTCGGCGGGATCCTTTTGTCTGGGGACAAGGTGTCCATTCTCCGTCCCCGTGGCCCAGGCGAGGCCCGTGGCCTTTCTGAAAGTGAATGCAGTGCACTGAGATGCACATTCCGACAGGCCTCTCCTGCTGGCTCCTTTCCTGCCTCTTCCAATGCGTCCGTCTTTTCGTGAAGGATGTAGAGTAAGCAGACATGTCCAAGGACGCAGCATTTTCACGTCCCACGAAAAGTGACCTGAGTCACTCCCACCACTTGGGCTGTAGAGCGAGCATGGGCTCTTAGGTTCGCACCAGGAGTGTGTGGCTGGACGATCCAACTCCAGCGAGACTCCCTTGCGGTGCGTCCCCTCCACGCACTTGAAAGTGCCTCGCAGGAGGCTAGAAGGTGATGATCTGTGCGGAGCAGGTTGTCCAGCCTGAGCTCAGGGATCAAGCCGGAGGGTCGAAGGTCAAACCTAGACTGAAAGGGCTTTGAGGAGGCAAGTGCCCTCCAGGCAGGACACCCCCTCCAGGCAGCCCCTGTCTCCCTCAAGGGCATGCATGGCAGCGGGAGGGAGAATGCGGCTTCACAGGCACTGATGTGCCATAGCGAGGTGAATTTGGCGTAACCCTTGGTAACGGGACCAGGACTGTGGTCTATGGGTTTTGTAGCTGCCTCGGAACCAGAAAGAAATAAGGCGAGTAGGATGAGGGTGGCGCCGCCCTCTACTCCTCTGGACTGGCTGTCTGGGTTTGCCCTCTCGGTTTTGTAGATGGTGAGGAATCAGGTCTTGTCTGACGTGGTCGTCCTTGAGAGCAGCCTCCGGGGTGGGTGTGAGAGCTGTCAAGCCAGGATCCCTCACAACTGCCCGACACGGTGGGGCTTCCTGCCCGATGCAGGCCCTTGGAAGGCCGGTGGGAAGTGCCCGGTCGGAGGGAATTCTGCTGCCGTGCAGAACTGGGGCAGATGTGGACAGGCCGGGCTGCAGCAGCAGAACAGCAGGGGCACAGCGGCTGCACCAGCGCCCAAGGGAGCGCTGGGGGGTGGCTCTGTCCCACAGGCCCCCAGACTCAGCCCAGGGCTCCTCCTTCCTGCTGCCACTTAGAGTCCCAAGGGAGGCTGGGGCTGCCTGGAAGGGACATCCTCACCCACATCCTCACCAGATGGAGAAGCTACCCACAGCACGGCGCAGACCTCCAGTCTCACAATTTTTCTGACCTCACCTTGTCAGCATCTGGGGAATTCAAGTACTTGTTGAGAGCACGCTGGTGGGGTGATCGGGAACCCAACCCTGGGACTTGGGTCTGGGCCTATCCAGGTGCATCCGCAGAGGTCTGGGAGAGATAAGGGAACGGGGCTAAGAGATAGAAGCTGAAATTTTGAGGCAAAGGGTCCCACACCGGGGTCAGAAAAATCAGGACAGGCCTTCCTTATCTGAGCCCCTGCTGGGTGGAAGGCCCTGCCTTAGGAAGAGTGAATAGCTTGAAGCTGTGTGTGTGCCCAGTGTGTGTTTTGCTGATGTGGCTTCGAATGCACTGGCTTGCTACTTCAAGGTGAATTTGGCATAACCCTTGGTAACAGGACCAGGACTCTGGTTTATGGGCTTTGTGGTTTGGGTTACACACAGGCACACTCGGGAGCATGGGAAACACCTAGGGGGAGGGAGGGAGACTAGAGGGCTGTGCAACCTGGTGTGGTCCGCGGCATCTCTGAGCTCCAACACATCCATCTGTAGGAGGATTGTGCTTCCTGCTCTTTACCTGCCTGGGTGAAACGTGATGATTCCATCAGCCGCTTGACATATGAAACGAAGAAAGGGTGATCGTCTGTGGGAAGCCACGGTTACGAATCCTAAAGAGCCAGATTTCTGATAGGGCTGCAGAACCTCCTCTCTTCAGAATTTACAGGCGCGGGAGCCCAGGCCCGGGGAGTTGGGTGGCTCTGGATTCGAACCCAAGACAGCGGAGGGACCCGCGGCGCGGGGCTTCACTCCTGTGGGACCGGCAGCCGCGATCGCCTGTGAGCCGGGCTTGACTCCGCCTCCAGAAGGGACGGAGCCACCGCCCGGCGCGGGGGCGCCCCC
>NW_007113100.1:174417-183526 GCF_000164805.1 Carlito syrichta
GGACCCCTGCTCGCCCCGTCCTGGCGCCCTGGGTGCGTCCTCGGCGCTTTCCTAAAAGTCACTTTGGCTGCAGGTGGGGCTGCGCCGCGGTGCCGGGACCTCTGGGACTGCCCCTCCGGCCGCCTCTCTATTTAGTCTCTGTTTATTTAGAGGGGACGCCCGGGGGCTCCTGGAGAGCAAACATCTGCGGGAGATAATCTAGCGGGTTGTCCATCCATCACCGGGGCGCGCGGCTCCCTGGAGAGCCCGCCCGAGCCGGTAATAAAAAGGCCGGGCGAAGAGGCTTTGGGGACGAATAAAGAGCCGTGTTAAGGGCGCGCTGGAAATGGATGGAAGACATTATTAAGGCTCAATGGCCGTCTTATCAAAATCCAATAGGATAGACATTTGGCAAAAGGCTTAAATTTATTCTTTGACTTTCTGGAGGGCTTGAATTTATCCGTGAACAAGAGTGTAGTCCACCCGGGAGATGGTATCAGCTGAAAGAATTTTGATTCAATCTCTTTGGCGATATGAAAGGGAAACAGGCCCGACAGCCTCTCCTTTGTCCCTTTATCTTGTTTTCCTTCACCCTCTTGAAAAGGAAGGACGTGTTCGTACAGAACGACCGGGAGAAAATACACACACAAGGAAGTGACCTTTTTCGTGTTTTTATCCTCTCCTCTCCTCCCCTTCTCCACCCCGCCACCCCAAAAATCAGGAATTTGCACCCATGGGGATGCGACAGGGACCTGAAAGGGCCTCTTCAGAAGCTTTGGGAAATGTGGCCACCCGGGCCAGCCTCCCCCTGCCCCCACCTCTGCGCGGAGCGGGAAGGGCAGGGGCTTAAGAGGAGAGTCAAAAATAAATAGAGCTAATAAAGTCATACCCTGGAAGAGGGCTCGGTGATGGGTCCATAAATCTCTCCCCGTTATTATTACGTACAAAATGCTACAGGTCATAAAAGTCATCTGATAGCCTGACTTGAATTGTCCAAACAGGGTGATGGATTGATAATTATGATAATTTGTGAAATGATTATGTGGATGTTAGAACCATGGCCTGTCCCACTGGGCTCTTGTGCTGACATTTTCTATAGTCTGGGCTGGGCGAAATGCCTCTGGTCACGGGAAGCCCAGAGGTTTAGCGGGTCCCTCCCGTGGGGACCTGGGAGCTGATGGATGGCCCTGGAGTTGGGACCAGAGCTCAGCCTGCTCCGGGAAGGTGGGAGCCAAGACAGACAGGCGACTGCTAAGCGTCTTTCGCTCGGCGATTACTTGAGGCCACACGCCCGAGGTCTGAACACGCTGGGGCCAGGCTGGGACTCAGGCGGTTTGTGGAGCCAGATCCACCAAGTCTTTAGCCGTGCCCAGCTGTTGTAGCTTAACTCAGCTCAGCACCATGTAGCCTGGGACTTGTGCTCCTTTGGAGTCAGGACCTACAGTAGCTTGTTTGCGTTGTTTTCCTCTGGGAGGAAGGGGTGGGAGGGAGGGGCAGGGATGAGACTGGGGAGAGATGGGAGACACACGAACACTGATCCTCCAGTGAGGCACTGACATGCAGGCATCAGGTCTGGCTGATGCTACTGGAACTAGAACGTTCTCCATCACCGCCCTTTGCTTGACTGTGCTGAGGTCTGTGCCTGCGAGGCGAGTTTCGGAATGCCGTTTCCTCTTTGCTTCATCATCCGGCCGCCAACACTGTGAACCCACCACAGCGCTGCCATGAAACTGCAGTTCCCCCACAAATGCACTTTATTACCAAAAAAACAAAACAAAACAACACCAAAGTCCCCAGCCTTAAGAACCCTGCCATCACAATTATTAATTTGCATGTGGGATCAGTTATGTCTTTATGAAATCAAAGTGTGTTTCGCTGCCCCCGAGACAGCCCCAAGTTGATTTTGATAATCTCGGGCTGAATAGACCGGCTTCGTCCCGTAAGCCGCAGACAAAAGGCTGGACAGTGGCTGAAAGCCCTTTCCCGACATGTCTCTCTCTCCATTGTCCCAGGGTTGCTGATAAAAGAACCGGGAGTCCATTAATTCAGTGAATGAACATATAGTAAAGTCAGTCCCCTCTTGAGAACAATAATGTTGAGGTCAGCTTCAGTTGCCATGGAAACTAAGTACTCCTAAGAAGTTTGCATCCTTGATTTTGCTGAATCAAAGGCTGCAAAGCGGAGAGGTGTGTAATGCGGCCAAGCCGGCAGAAAGTTGGGACACGCCACCTCCGCCAGCCTCCCCACCCAGTGCTGGGCGGTGGCCCTGGGGACCAACGCAGGTGTCTGGCTTCTTTTCCTCCCCCTGCTCCTCCCTGAAGCTCCCTTATTCACAACTGTTGCCACTTATCTGGCCTCTGAGACTCCAGTAGGGGCAGGAGTCTGCCCAGGGGAGGGGCCAGAAGCTCCCTCCAGGGCGGCAGCCCCGCGCCTGGGTGGACTCTGACCTTTCGCCACCTCTCGCAGCACCTGAACTTGCTCCCTGGGGTGGGGCGGTCCCTAGGCGGCCCCTTCACAGACTGATAAGGGTGATTAATGGCCCGTTAGCATGGCCCTGAGGTGAGTTATGGGCAACTCCAGGCTGGGTGACGACTTTATAAATGTAACCTTTCTGCCTCCCCCGTTCTAAATTGAGTTGACTCCACTTACCCCACCCCCACCTCAACCTACGAGTCGCTTAAATCAGCTTAAACCATCAGATTAGGCCGGGAGGGGTGCAGCTAATTAATTTCCTGCCCAGTAATTTATTACCTGCCACAGTGGTGTTGTCTCCAGGTCCACGGTTCTGAAGAGGCCTCCTCTCTGCTCCACCCGGGCAAGGCCTGGGGGTGTGGGGGTGCAGGGCAGAGGGGGAGGGGGCGTTGTTCAGACCGATCCAGCAAGCCCAGGAGCCTCAAGGGGGGAAACGAGTGTTTACTTTGTCCTTTTCTTGCAAGTAAGCAACAGACACTCACAGGTTTTGTTCTCATCCTACAGAAACTTCAGAAGACCTTCAGGGTGCAGCTGGGGCAAAGGCCCTGCAGGAGAGGGTGGGAGAAGCCCAACAGGCAGGGCGGGGGTGGAAGGGTTCTGCCCCGCTCCTCTGGGGGTCCCTGGCAGGTGGCTCTGGGGTCCCTCCTCTGTCTTCGGGAACTATGCCCCACACGCACACTTTCAGTTACAATTTAGATCTCAGCAGACGAAACCTCACACATCTCAATAGTCCACACTCGGAACAGGCATGTGTGCAGAACCCCAGCAGGTCAATGGAGGCTCCTTCTCTCCGTGCAGACCCAGGACACAGCCAGGTCCACTGCCCCTCCCCACCCACCTGCCCTTTGGACCCAGACTGCATGGCCCTCAGCCTAGAACTCCATAGTTCTGCCTTCTGGCTGCTTCTCTACAAGTGGGAGATAATTCCAGGCTCTAGCGCCCCATGCGTTTGGGGATTGTGTGGGAAAGGTGGCCATGGGGCACGGCCTGAGGAACGATGTTCCAGCTGTGGCTGCCCTTTGCCGGTGTGGGAAGAAGGGGACCACTTAGGCTCCGGGTGGTGATTGGAACCAGCAGCCAAGGGTGTCAGGACTCTTGGCGGACACCTGCTTCCAAAGTGGTGTCACAGCACCTGTGACAGGTCAGAGTTCACAGCTGCCTGCCCTGGCACCAGCCGCCTCTCCTCACGACCCACCTCACGTGTTGGGGTGTCTGGGGTGGCCCCCGGGGCCTGCCACCCAAGCAGCCCCTGCAGCAGGTGCTGGGAACACTGCCGCTAGCGGGTCGCCTCCTGCCACCTGCAGCTGTAGCTGGATTTATTGTCTGTTCCAACTTTATGGGAGTCAGATGGAGGCATCCATAAGCCCTGGCCATGATCTTCAGGTGGGTACAATACTGAGTTAATTAAATTGCACCGCACTATTAGGAGGAAAAAATGAGGCCCTGTAGCCTCTTCTGCTGTAAACACAAACACATGCCTCAGCAAAGTCCACGGCAACGGGCTGATGGTGTTTCCTCAGCGGCCCCAGTTCGCAGAGGACTGAGGCGATTATCATGTGGACGTCGGGGTGGCTTTTGGGCGTGTGCAGACAAGTGTGTTGGTGGCTGGGCTCCTCTCCAGGATGGAAGATGGCAACTGTTCTGGCACCGGACACCCCTTGGGCCCCTTCCCATGGCCTGGTCTCTTCTCGGCAACGTCACTCTGTGCCCCATCCTCCCAAAGACGCTTCTCCAAGGGAGATAACAAACAGGGCCAAGCGCAAATCCCCTCCTGCAGGCTGAGTGTCCGGGCTCTGAGGGACCGGCCCTGGGCTCCTGCTGTTCCCAGAGGGTGTGTCCCCATGAGGGCAGTTGCTTCCACACAGCGGTTTCCAAGCAAGATCTGGGCGGGTCCTGGACCCCTAGGGTGGAGAAAGGACCATCCTTGGCTCCCCAGCTGAGGGTCTTCTGCTCCCAGGGGGCTGCACTGCGGGGCCTCAGGCCTGCTGACTGGAGGAGATTCACAGGGCCCTTGAGGAAGGCTGTGTCTCCCCATCTAAGAAGCCATGCTATTAGCATGCACTTGCTCTGACTGGGGCCGGTGGGCCTCGAAGCCAGGCAGTCAGGGCTCGGGTGACGGTTTTGGATCCACTGGCATCCCAGCTGTCGTCCAAGAGGTGCCATCTCCCAGGCGTGGCACTGGTTTCCTGCGGCAGATACTGACCCCACAGGTGTGTATGTGGGGGTCGCAGGGGGCAATGGGCACCAAGCCTCTAACCCCTGGTCCAGCTGCTGCAGTGGTGGGCACGGGGCCGGGAAGGGGACTCCACAGAGAAAGAGGAGACAGGACTGGGTGTGGCTGCCAAGATGGAATTCCACCTCCCTCACCTAAGGCTGTCCTCTACGAGCACGTGCTTTGTTCAAGCCTTGCGCTGCCTCTGGACTTGCTGCATCCCCATCCCCTGCAGAGTGCTTGCCACGTGCTGCGCTCTCTGTGTGCGTCAAGCCTCTGGCCCCAGACCTCCCACGCAGGTCTTACATCCCCATCTGATGGTAGGGAGGGGAGGTGCGGGGAGTGGGAGTCCCTGGCCGAGGCAGCACTGTCACATGCAGGAGACAGTTCCATGCAGCCTGCAGGTCTGCAGAGCAAGGTCCTGAAGCACCTTTCATGCCCCATGCCTCCAGAATGCTCGCAGGCATGGAGCTAGGGCTGGGCCAGCACGGCAGGAGCCAGGTCCAGGGTGGCTCTGTGCCACAGATGCCATCTCAGTCGTGTTCAGAGAAAGGCAAGATTGATGGCACCAAAACCTGTGGAAGCGGGTGTGTCATCCAGCTGTGGCACAGCAATGCTGTGTAACAAACACCCCCAGCCTCAGTGGCTTGAAACAGCACATGCTGCCTCTCACTCATGTGGGCGCCAGCTGGAGGCCAGCCACAGGGTCCACGAGAAAGATTGAGGTTATCTGTCCTGAATGTCTGTCATCGTCTTCGGGCCCCTGGGCCATCTGGGGCATGCTATTCTCACGGGCAGCAGAAGAGGACAGCAGACACACGGAGTCCCTGCGAGGCCGCAGTCCCGAGTCAGCCCACCGTCACTCCCAATCCCTTGGCCACGACTAGCCACACCACGGTGGAGATGAGCTCTGCCTTTTGTAGGAAGGACACAGTCACGTGGCAGAGAGCGTGGATGTGGGACGGTGACAATTAGGAACAGCAATGGCAGGCTGCAGCAGGCTTCCTGAGGAGGTGGCATCGAGCGGACAGAAGCTCACACACAGGTACCACCGGAGGCTTGGATGGAGGGCAGGGCCCTCGGTGCAGGAGGAAGCCGTGAGCACAGGAGACGCAGGAGGAAGTCAGCGCTCAATCTCTCCTAGCCCACCCCCAGCTCCAGTGGCCCCCGTGGGGGTGCCTACCCTGGAGGACAGCCCCCCTCCTTAGCGAGAGGCCCTGATCTTTGGCCCAGAGCATCCAGAGAAAAGGCAGCCCACACCAGGAAATGCTGGGCTTGCGGTGGAAGGTGGCCTGGGCCCTTGTTGGGAGCAATTCAGGATTCGCTTCATCTGGGACTGGGCCTCTGGCAGCTCAGGGCAGATCCTTGCTTCTGCAGATGGGCCATGGGGAGGCAGGTGGACCCTGGGGGAGAGGAGACTCCCCACCTGGTGCCTTCAGAGGCCTTCGGTCACAGTGTGAGAGAGAGGGCTTGCTGTCAGGGCACAGAAACCCTGCGGAGGAAGCCTGGACGCACTTGGCCGTGGAGGCAAGCCAGCACAAAGGCCGTGCAGCAACTGACTCCACGACGCTCTGGAGGAAGCAGAACTGTAGAAAGAGTGAAATGAAAGGGGCGCCAGGAGCTGAGGGGAGGGATGGACACACTGGGGGAGGGAGAGATGAACAGGTGGGGGTGAGAAGGATGAACAGGTGGTGGGAGGGGATTTAGGCAGCGACACGACCCCGTGGGCTTCTGCAAGAGTGGGTGTGCATCACTGGATCTTTGTCCAGACCGGTGGTGTGAACAGCCCACGGAATGAGCCTTGGTGCAGGCCGCAGACACAATTACTAGTCACACATCAATCCAGGTCCAGCCGTCGTAACAAGTGCCCCGCCCCAGTGTAGGGTGTTGGGGTCCATCCATGGTAATGAATGTCCCAGTGAAGGATGTCAGAGTTGGTCCGTTGCAATAAGTGTCCCAGGGTAGGATGTAGGGGTTCGTCCATAATATGAAAAGACTAAAAGGAAGTTTTTGTTTGTTTGTTTGAGTTCAGGTCTCACTCTGTCGCCCAGGCTGGAGTACGGTGACGCAATCACAGCTCACTGCAGCCTCAACCTCCTGGGGTCAGGGATCCTTCCCCCTCAGTCTCCCAAGTAACTGGGACTACAGGAACGCACCACTAGGCCCAGCTTATTTATTTATTTATTTATTTATTTATTTATTTATTTATTTATTTATTTATTTATTTATAGAGACGAGGTCTCGCTATGGTCTGGAACTCCTGGACTCAAGCGATCTTCTTGCTTCGGCCTCCCAAAGTGCTGGGATTATAGGCTTGAGCCACCACTCCCAACCTTGAAAGGAAGTTTTAAGAATGATAATGTCACATCCACATACATACTGGATGATTTTTAAGTGAACTTAGTGGGTGTTTTACTTATTACTGTGTTAAGTGACGCTGTTCCCGCTGGGCTGGCCCATGGCTGACTCCGTAGATAGTGTCAGTGGGTAACCTGGCAGTGACTGGCAGTGTCTGGAAGGCACTTCTTGTTGGCTGGATTCTAAATTTCCTGTGGCCCAGGGTTGCTGGCTGTGCCTTGATGTGGCAGGTACTGTTGGTTTGCCCAAGCCCCATGTCTGGTTGTTTACCTTCCAGAACAGGTAAGGTAGGCTTTGTCTCTGCCTGGGTTGGGAGGAGTGCTGGCAGGGGTGTGTCTAGGGTTGTGTACCGCCCTCTCTGGGCCGGGCAGCCAGTTTCCAGAGTGATGCCCACCAGAGTTCTCTGCCCACAGCACCCAGGAAGTCCCAGAGGGAGCCCCAAGTTCTTACTGTAAGCAGAGCCACCCTGCTGAGCCACGCTGGGCTTATGAGGAAAGTGAGACTTCTCATGCTTCCTTGAGCCCTGAGCTCCGTAGGCTGTGTCGTTCTGACTCAGCCTTTCTCCCCAGACAAATTCGCCGGGGGATTCCTTGCGTCTGGTCCGGTTCTGCATTCTCAAAGCATTCCTTTCTTCGTTCATTCACTCACCTATTCGACAGACACATGTGTGGAGTCTCTTGGGCTGGCGTTGGAAACTATCTTCTCCTTATGAGAGTGTGGCCAGGGACTCAGCCTGTCCCAGAGGGAAGCTCACGGACACGGAAGGCTGACTTTCTAGGTCACCTTACAGAGGGGACTTGAGTATCCGCAGATCTGGTGTGGGGGGTATCCTGGACACAGTCACCCCTCCTGTGAGGGCCCCATGTTTACTGAGCACCTGCTGTGGGGGTGGAGGGATCCGTCCTGGACCCAGTCACCCCTCCCGTGAGGGGCCCGTGTTTGCTGAGCACCTGCTGTGGGGGGAGCTGTCCTGGGTGCTAGAGGCCTGAGGTTGGACTTCACAGCCTCTGCCCTTCTGATGCTTGCCTTCTTCTGAGATCTCAGTCACCTGCACCGAGGGACTCGGTGGCCTTTGTTCTTTGTGTCCCCAATTCCCTCGGGACCTCCACCTGCAACACTCTGAATCAGATGCTCCTCCTGCGGACAGGGGCCTCCTGTGATCCTTGGTGCAGTTTGCTCTGTTCCCTGGTTGGACACGCCCCATCTTGCCGTGTTGTGCTCAGCTATGTCTCTGAGCTCCAGTGATTGTAAAGAGTCTCTTTTTCTGGGCAGTTCCTCCTTTGCATCTGTTGCAAACAGGGGGAAGTTGTGAGGGATAACAAATTGATTTTGGTCAGGAAGAGTGGGGCTCTTAATTTAGCAGATTCCGAGTGAGTGTACCGCTTTCTTATTTAATAATATTCCTCCTTTGAATAATGCGCCCTCTCTGCGCTGGCCCCCTCGCATGCTAACAGGACTCATTACTCCACCTGACACAGCTTCCATCAGCCGGGCCGTGTGGGTGAGCGGTTTCTTCTTACCCAGTTAACAAGATGTTTCCCCAGTTCAGTGTTGATAAATTAAGTCATAAAAAGCAAGACTTATTATTTTATGTTGGAGCCTTGCCTCTGTTATTTCTGAGCGATGGCCAAGACTCGAGTATCCGCCACAGAAATGTTTGCGTTGCCTGGGATGGAAAATTATCACATAAAGAGAGTCTGGTGTGGTGTTCATCACGGATCAGCTGAGAGTAAGGAGGGAGATTCAGAGACAAAAAAAGCCACTCTGCCAGACTCGGGTGAGAGGGACAGGATGGGAGGGTAAGGGAGACAGGGGCAGGGGCGAGAGGGGAAGAGGGAGGAGAGCAGAGGGAGAGGGAAGGGGTGAGGGGGTAGAGGGAGAGGGGTAGAGGGAGAGAAGGGGGTAGAAGGGGAGGGAGAGGGAAGCGGCACAGGGAGAGGGAAGGGGTGAGAGGGGCAGGGGTGAGAGGGAAACGGAGAGAGAAGAGATGTGAGGGGAAGAGGGAAGGGGTGAGAGGGGAAGAGGAAGAGGAGAACAGAGAGAGGGGGGAGGTGAGAGGGGAGGGAGAAGGAAGGAGTGGGAGGGGGC
>NW_007113100.1:183546-207587 GCF_000164805.1 Carlito syrichta
GCCCAACCCGGCCCCGCTTTCTTCTGGCCTCTCAATCCCGGGACTCTGGGCACCAAGGCCTGAAAGGGCAGATAATTATCAGAAGAGAATCTGCAGCGTGGGCACCCCAGAGAGCTGCAAAAATAAAACGAGGAGGAGGCCTTTGAGCAGATTTCCTCCCTTTGTATTTCTGTTTTGGACGAGAAGTACAGAGGCCGTAGGAGAGGGGAACTGGCAGGGTGGAAAGAAACATCGAATTAGACCTCGAGGAAGGGCTGGCCAGGTGGCCACCCTGCTGGGGACGAGGGCCATTTGGTCCCGTGTCTGTCCATGTGCGGTCATTTGGCAGGTGGCACTGGTCCCAGGGGAGGCCTGTGTCTGCTCTGCTCCCCCTCAAGGGGGAGACATCGCTTGCGTCCCACGTACACGGGCTGTGCCGGGCGTGGCTGTGCCTTTGCGTGTGCAAAGTCAGGTCATGTTGGGTTCAACCTGGTGGCAGAGGCCACACCTGCAGCTTTTAGGGGTGATCTTGGAGCACCCTGTGAGGCACCCACGCCTCTTCCCCTCCCGGATCCCTGAGAAAGCTCACCTACCTATGGCCACAGAGGCTGGAAGTGGCCAATGGGGTCCTCCCAAGGAGGCTGAGTGGAGAGGGACCTGGCGAGGTGTCTCGTGAGTGGCCCACAGTCCCCATGCCCTGGGCCGTCCAGGTTTCCAAGGTGTTCAGCTGGAAAGCGTGTGGTCCCCAGGGCCAGCCCCACATGAGGGGTCCTGCGGGAGCCACCTCCCCTTGACCTGGCTCACGCCTCACCCTTGTCCATGGCTGTGCCATGTGGGGGTTCCCCCCACTCACTGGAGCAGCAGGCACTGCCAGGTTCCTCACCCGGCTTCCTTATGGAGCACCAGGGTTTTTCCTTAACAAGAAGCTCTGACCTTCAATGTGTCACCGTCATCCCCCTCAAAGCCCATTTCTTTGGGCCCTTGGTTTCCCAGTGTCACACATCCCCCACGCCTCCCCACCCCAATAATCAAGGGAAGTGTGCACACTCCTGTGGTGTAACCCCCGCCCCCGATTCTGGACCCTGTCCTGCATCCTTACTCTCAAGGAGGAACTCTCTTTGCTCTGCAAACAGGACAAAGCAGCTTTGGCTGTGAGAGCCCAGGCGAGTGCTCCTGCCCTGCCCCCAATGGGGAGGACTTCCGGAGTTGTCTGGAGCTCTGAGGTTCAGAGGTCAGACTCCCAGCCCAGCTCAGAGGCTTTGGGGTCTTTCTCGGCTCCAGTCCACCGGTTGTCTGTTTGCTAAGCCTCCTCTGAGCAGTCCCAGAACCCCAGGAAACCCTGCCGCAGCATGGTTTGTGAGCCCGGGGGATGCTGTGGTGAGAAGCACAGGGGCTCTGGAAGAGAATGTCTCTATCCTCTGGGCACCTTGACTTCTTCATCTGTAAAATGGAATGCATTCTCACTCCTGCGTCAACTTCATGGTAGTGATTACATGAGTGACTGTGTCAGGCACACTTCGGACAGCACCAGGCACCTGCTGGACGCCCTCAGTGAGACCAAGGTTTGGTGACGAAGAGGAGGCTGACGGCAGTGGTGGCAGCGACGCTGACGATGAGTACCATGGTGATAATGGCGGTGAGGAGGATGGTGGCGATGGCGAGGACGGTGGTCACAGAAACGGCGACGGTGCCGGCGATGGTGATGGTGTTGCTGGTGGTGATGGTGGCGAGGCTGGTGACGGTGATGGTGATGGTGGTGTCGGGATTGGTGCTGATGGTGAGAGTGAGGGTGAGGGTGGTGATGACAGAAACGGTGACGGTGCTGGCGATGGTGATGGTGTTGGTGGGGATGGCGATGGTGAGGACGGTGGTCACAGAAACGGTGACAGTGATGGTGATAGCGGTGGTGAAGGTGTGATGGTGGTGAGGATGGTGAGGCTGATGATGCCATGGTGGCGAGGCTGGGGATGGAGATGATGATGTGGATGGTGGTGGTGATGCAGACGGTGGGGTTGGCATTGGTGCTGAGGGTGATGGTGATGGTGGGATGGTCATAACAGAAACGGTGACGGTGATGGTGGTGGCGGTGGTGTTGAGAATGGTGGTGGCGAGGCTGACAATGGAGGTGATGAGGGCAATGGCAGTGACAGTGATGATGGTGTCGATAATGACGGTCAAGATGGTGACAAGCCCGTAAGGTTCCATCCACAGTCGCCACATGGCAGAACTGAAGAGCCCAGGCAAGGATGCCCAGAGAGGGACCAGAAAACCACAGGAGTGCCCTCTCTGGCTCTGCAGTCCACCAGTGTGACCCGGGCCAAGTCACTTAACCTCTCAGGGCCTTGGCTTCCGACTTGGCCACACAGGGCAGTCCTCTGCACCCTCTCAAGTTCTTGAGTCAGGGAGGACCCCAGGAGATGGACACAGAGCAGCGTGAGGGACCGGCCCTCACAAGCATGAGGCACTAAAGAGAAAAAAACAACAGGAAGAGGTGGAGAGAAAGCTCCTCGCCGTCCCTGACGCCTGGCCCTCTTGGGTGACCTCTCACACGGGGAAGCAGGCCCTGGGGAGTCAATAAGAAATACAGGACTTCCTGCGAGATAGCGAGGGGATTGTGAGCCGCGAATTAATCTTTTCCTTTGAAAAATGATGTAGTCGGGTCAAAATATTTTCGCCTTTCAAACACTTGAGTTCCTTTGTCCTGGGGTGACATGCCTGGGTCTCCAGGCAGCCTCACAATGCATGGAAACAGCTTTGACCCGCCAGACGGCCCCTCCGATAAGCCTGCCGATCTAGGGCGTGCTTGGAGAGCCGAGACGGGTGAGAAAGCGGGGGCCTTTGGAAAGTCTGTTGACACACCAGCGAGAGTCCCTTTCACCGGCTCCCGTAAACAGGCCCCGGAGCATGAGCTATTGAAGCCAGGGCAGGCAGGCGACCAGTACACAGCCGGTACACAGATGCACCCGCTGCCCACTCACATCCCAACCCACCCAACCAGGCCTGGGGCGACCTGTCCCAACAGCTCTGGGCCAGGCCCCCCAGGGCCTCCTGCCCTCCTCCAGCCACAGACTCCTTACCCTCTGTCCCGCTGCACCCCATGGCCCTCTCCTCCTTGCTCAGAAGCACCCTGGGGCAGGTTTGCTCAACTGACGGCTGACCTGGGCCCATGAGGGAGTAGAAGGGAAAGGGACACTGCTGTCACCCAGCTCCCGACCTCCGCCTTTCCACTATCTAAGCCACCTTCCCTGCTGCCCCTGATGCCAAATGGAAGCTTCTGGTGCAGAGTATTTTGGGGAAAGACTGAAAACCAAATCTGCCTGTGCATTCATTCCCCCGGGCACTTGCGCTTGCCATAAAAGACTGGCCAAAGGGCAGCACCCAGACCAATCAGCGCTCGTTCTAAAGGTGAGGAAACAGGGCACAGAGAGGCTACGTAAGGCGCCCAAGTCACACAGCTGGGAGAGGGCTTGAACTCGGATCTCCTGGTTCTCCAGCTGTGATGCGAGGCTGCTGTTTGTTCTGTAAGCATGTGTTTGCTGATTCAGCTGAATTCCTGGACTCCAAGGACCTGGGGATGACCTGTCTGGGCCTCCCTTCTTCTCCTGAGGGACTCATATTTGTCTGTTAACACTTGGGAATCTGAGAGACAGTGCCCACTTGTGAGTGGGCAGGAGTCCATTGAAGGCAAAGTTAGCCAGCTGGGTACAACCCAGCCAGAAGGGCAGAAGCCTCTCCTCAGGGTCTCAAGGAACCTGCCTGAGCAGAGGAGACAAGGATCCCACATCTGTCGCCGTGAGGGACATGGTCACTAGAGCCTCCCTGGGCGTCCACCTCCCTCCACTCCTGGGTGCAGGCTGTTCCTGGACACTCGGTCCCCAACACCCGAAGATGATGAAGGAATTGAAGGAATGGCCTCCTCGCTGAGGTGTCATGGGGAAGGGGCCTGCTTGAGAAGAACCCACAGAAGAACCCCACGGCATGCACATGCCCCTTAGTGGGGAGCCATGCGGTGACAGCCAGGTAGCAACAGTAACAACAGAACAACCATAGTAACAGGCAGACAGCGGGGCATGCGCTGGGCGTGCAGCCTCAGAGACAACGCCTGGCTGCACAACTGCACAGGGGCATGGAGTGATTGCACCCTTGGGGTCTTCTTCAAGAGGGAGCCACAGAACCCGTGGGTCTGGCACGTGGCAGGGCAGAAAGGGCAGTCTATTTGCAGATGACAGTGCCCGCTAGACTGGCAGGCGTCATGGGCACCTGGCTTCCGGCTGGGTGATGGTCTGCTTTCACTCCTGGGTCTCCTGGGACCCTGCACCCTGGACCTGTTTCCAGACCTCCAGAAGCTTCTTCCCTTTGACTTCCAGTCGCACCGAATGCCCAGGGCATCCAAGATAGTTTGGTTTCCAGTTGCACTGAAAGGCCATCCGGGGGCCACGGTCAGCTAAAGCTGAAAGCAACCACGCCCTGCCCATGTCTGAGGCTGGGTCTCCCTGCCCCCACCCAGTCTGGTTGCTGGCCTCCACCCAGGTGCAGAAAGATCAGGTCTAGACCGGAATTCTGAGACCATCTCAAATATGCAGAGAACGCTGCCCTTCCACTGGTCCCCCCACAGGCCTGCTCCAGACGGGACCACCTGTTGGCGGTGGGAATTCTTCCCATAGCACAGGGGGCTGCCGGCCTGGCAGCCCTGGGGCCCTGTCCTGGCCCTGATGGCCTGAGCCACTCACTCAGTTCCCACCACGGAGGCCCCAGAAGACCCTCGAGGGTGGCCCACAGCCGTGCAGGCTGCCAGGCTCCACAGGCTCTTCCGTCTCTTGGGGAACTCGCCCAGCTCCTGAGTGCACCTGTGACTCCGAGACACACGTTCTGAAAGCCAGATCTCCCAGGTCCTCTAGGCCTTCAGGGACCCTATCCTTGTCTCCAAGGAGGCCTCCTGGACGATACGCTTATTGGACGAATGATCTCATCCAGTGGTGCAAATAAAAAACACACAGAAGCTCCTAATGTCCTTTGGGAAAGCGGCTGCCGGGCAGAGGGCACGGGTGCAGTGGCACGGCAACATTCATTCACTCATTCATTCATTGTTCATTCATTGAGTCTATGAATGTCTTAGCCCTCCTGTGCAGGCGCGAGCCCATCTCATTGTGACCCCACTTCACTGGAGGGTTCCAAGGAGGTGGAGGACGTCACCTAAAGACACTTGGCGGTGGAGCTGGCCCATGACCTACGGCTGTTTCCTCTGCATGTGTTTATTGAGTGTATACTCGGGGTCGGTCTCTGAGCCCACAGTTGCGAATGGCCAAGCCTGCCTGGAGCCCGCCATCCCCTGGAAGAGGAGCATAAAAAGCAAACCTAAGGCACCAAACGTGTGTTTCCAAGTACCATGCAGAGCTGCCAAGGCTGCAGGCGGGGCTGTGGGGCCAGGGCTGGCGGTCTCAGCCTGAGAAGGAGACTGAAGGAGCCCCTGAGGCTGAGAGAGAGCAAGACTCGAGGGCAGACCTGAGCACTCCAGGCCAAGGATTCACGGTGGGAGGCGTGTCCGAGGGAGCCATGGAGTCCCATTCCCCGTGCCGTGTGAGGTGCTGACAGGGAGGGGTGCAGGGAGCCAAGGAAGACTGGACACTGGAGGAGAGCAGGGAGATGACAGAGGCAGACACAGCTGAGGTGCTTCAGATGGAGACGCACCAGTCTGCAGAGGACAAGGGGCCTTGGACACTACTGGCCTGCCTAGGCCGTGAGATGGGGGTGTTTGCGGGGGAATCTGGGTCGGGGACTGCAGAGGCTAGACGGAAATGGAGAAATGGATCTGGGCATCTTAAAGTTAAGAGGGAAGTCAGTGGTGCTGGGGGCCCTGGGGGAGAATCAGGATCTGGGTCCCAGTGGGACTGGGGGAAGGGCAAGTTTTCCTGCTGAGGATGGGGGTGCAATAACGTGTGATTCCAGAGACCTGCCTGGGGCTCTTGGGAAGAGGAGCAGGGGTTGCCCTGGAGAGAAGAGGTGAAGTCAAAGAGGCCCCTCCTGGGCCCAGGGACTCCTGAGATGTGGTACTGCCCGGGAGTTGCCAGGGCTGGTCTTGGGAGTTCGAGGCCAGGAGCTGGCAGTGGTGACAGATTGTGGGCACCTGGGCTGGTCAGACAAAGCGGCCAGCATGGCTCACGGTGTCCTCAGTGCTGTGGAAGCCCAGGGCCTCCTACTCTGTGATCCCCTTGCCCCCGCCTGGTGCTCTCCATCCTTCCCAGAGCCCAGGAGAGAGTGACCAAACCAAGCCCCCCTCCCTCTTGGGTGCCTCCCAGCCTGGCGAGGCCACGTGGTCACTCTTTTCATTAAGTCCCCATTGTCTCGAGTCCAGCCCAGTGACCCGCTTAGTCAGCAAGAGCCGCGTAAGCGCCAGTCATCATAAATGCATATTTAATAACTACTTTCTTCTCGGGAAGTGCGCTGCTTCAGAAGCTCAGAAATGGGCTTCGCCCTTCAGCTGGTAATGAGAAGTTAATAAAAGTGGGATTTCGTGCAACACTGGCCCTCTGACATCTTAATCTTTATTAAAGAGACGTTGACTTCCACAGAACGGGCAGGCCTGCCCGGCACAGCCGGACGCCGTGAGCACCAGGCAGAGGTGGCCCGGGCACGGCCGGGCACCCCTAATCCACCAGAGAACACGGTCCCTGGAGCCCCCTCTCTCTGCGGCCCTTGTGGCTTACCTCAGCAGATGTGAATTAATTATCCCCCGAAGCCCCAGAGGGGCCAGTGCATGCGGAACTGCTCCCGTTTGGAAAGAAGCTAATCAGTGAGCCTGCCTCGAGGCCTTGTGCCAGGCTCTCCTACAAGGAGTGGATCCCAGGCAGGAGCAACCCCGGGATCTTGGTCTATGTGGGCTGGTGCTCCCACATTGGAGCCAGCACCACAGCCGGTGTGCTTGGGTGAAACCTACAAAGCACACAGCCAATTATTTAAAAGCAGGCAGTTCGGTGACATCTCAGACATCTGCGGTGTTGAGTGGCTACTTCTATCTAGTTCCAGAAATTTTCACCAAAAGAGACTCTGTGCCCATGAGCGATCGCGCCCCACCTCCCCTTCCCCAGCTCTGGACAACCACACCTGTTCCTCTGTCTCTATGATCTGCCTGTCCTGGACATTGCATGTAAATGGAACTAGACAGCATGTGACCTCTTAAGGCTAGATGTTTCCACTCGGCATCGTGTGTTCAAGGTCCATCCACACTGTAGCAGGTGTCAGCGCTTTCTTCCTTCTTATGACTGAAAATATCCCATTGTGGGGACGGACCCCCTCATCCATCCATTCACCCATTCATGGACATGAGGGCTGTTTTCACCTTTTGGTGCTGCGACTCGTGCTGCTGTGTTTGTATGTGTACAAGGGTCTGTTGAGTCCCTGAGCTCGTCTTTTGGGAACCATCTAGGAGCGGAATTGCTGGGTCATGCAATAACTCTGCATTTAACTTCTGGGGAAGTGCCAGGCAGCTTTCCACAGCAGCTGTGCCATGCAGAGATAGCGGGGCCTCACAGAGTGGCTGACGGGCTGGCCCCTAGCCCCCAGGTGCCTCTGAGCTCCTGTTCCTCCTCCAGCAGATTGGAGGGAACCCCAGTCCCTCCCATCCGTGAGCCACCAGTTCTCCATCCGCCAACCAGCTCAGGCCAGTGGTGGGTGTAGGTGATAGCAGAGAGCCCCTGGACCACAGGACCAAGGTCCATAAGTCAGGACCAAGGTCCATAAGTGGATTCTAAGCCAGATCAGAGGGGAAATCCCAACAAGAAGTCCAAAGGACTATCGCAGGTGCAGCTTCAGCAGGCACAGATTGGCCTACAGCTCACAGTGTGGATACCACCCAGCCTGCTCGGGGGCCCATGAGTCTTGACACCCAAACCAAGCTTGGAGCGTGTTTGCGCACACGTGTGAGTGGGCAGTGAGCAGGCCCCAGGCTCTCGCTGGGTGCCCATCCCCCTGGGTCCAAGGGAAGGGCCCTACAGTCCCATCGTGGATACAGGCCCCTCCACTGGGCACGTGTCTGATGGCAGTACGTGTGGAAGTGTGTTTGTCATCCGCTAATCCACGGGGAAGGGAAGGGCAGCGTCTTTGTCAGTCTCCAAGCAATTAGGATAATTAAAAAAGAAAGCTTATTGGGTAAACATGCTCCGGGATTGTGACCCCTTAATTAATGGACTACGGGGAGAAATTACAGCAGTGGCAAGATAATTAACACGTGCACTTCGCAGATAACTGCTATACCAGGCTTGGGAGGACAGGGCGGCCAGGCCGTGTGGGGCAGCTAGGAGGGATGTGGCCCAAGGGGGACAGCGACAACGGCAGCAGATCCGCTGGCTCACCCACCTGGGCAGGTCAAAGACAGCCTGCCCTCCATGTCCAAAGGCGGCTTTTAAAAATCGATACCCTCAGTGGAAGCCACAGCCAGCCCCTTGGCAAAGACACAGGCAAGAAGGCACCAGAGGCTTCCCCGAGAGTGGGCCTCCTGCCCCACCCCAGCCCGATTGTCCCCCAAGGTTTCCTTACAGTTTCTAATATTCCTAGACTCCCAGAAAAAGGGGCCCTGAGCCCGACCTGGTCAGGTCTCCCACCCCAGCCTGAGAGTCCCCGGGGTCACTAGAGTGTTCTAGACTCCCAGAGAAGGGGGCCAGGAGCCCAGCCTCCCCACCAGTGCTTCCAGGGGAGAGGAGACGCCGGTGGTGGCTTCCACACCCTGAGCCAGGCCAACCCCAGCTGCTCTATTTTCATCTCCATTTTCCTGAGATTCCACAGGCACCCCTGGGGCTGCCACCTGCTTTGTGAGGCCCTTCCGAAGGCCCCACACACCAGAGAGCTGTTCCAGGCACCCAGAGCCTCGACAGACACTGCGGAGATGGGGACTTGGAGATGCGGTATCCGGCTTGTTTCTTGCTCTTAAGCCTGGGGTGGGGGTAGCAGAGGGTGGGGTTCAGGCTGGGCTTTAGAAGGAGGCCCTAGGGCAGAAGGCAGAGGCCATGCCACCCGAATTCTTAGGGGACTGGTTTAGGTCCCTTCAGTCCCACAACACAAGCCGTGGCTGGGATTTCCAAGAGACAGTCCCAGGGAGGACAGTGTGGCCTCCACTCCCCGAGGCCACCAGGGACTTCCTGAGGCTGGTCTCAGTGTCTGTCCCCTTCTCCCAGTCCTCGAAGCTACCCTGTCTGCCTGCCGCATGGTTCCGGGGAGGCCCAGCCGGAGGAAGTACTGGGGATTTTTTGCTCCAAGCCCCACACGGGTGTGGAGAGACTGACTTCAGAGCAGCTCTTAGGGTCACTCAATCTAGAACCCGTCAAATGAGCTGGAGCCACAGGCCAGGGGTGGGGCTGGGGGATGAGGCCTGGCAGAGAATCGAAGGCTGGCATTTCTCAGCTCTGGTCTGGTGGACAAGGTCATTGGGAATGGGCACCTGGAAGGAGACTCCTGCTCAGAGGCCCGGCTACCTGGCTTCACCTTGACTGCAGGGGAGGGGCTCGTCTCTGACCCCCCAGGCCCAGGCCTTGCAGGGCTTTCGTACTGGTCCTCCCCTTCTCTCCTCTGCCCCTTCCCTCCTCCCTGGTCCCCATGGCTTTCTGAGGGATGCCCCCACACCCTCCCCACCTGTCCAGCAGGTAGAATAAGTCCCACTAGTTCCTCGGGTCCCGGTCATGCTGCCACATGGGATATGGCTTCCACATAAAGAGACACCTCCTCCTAGCCAGAAAGGTACCTGTCCAGGGGCCGCCGAGGTGGAAACACAGTGCCCTTGTGGGTGTCAGGAGAATAGCAGTTTCCGGCACCTCCCAGAAGCTTCCAGAGATGGCCGGCAGCCAGCAAGTGCTCAAACACCAGGGGAATCTAGCTCACAGTTTCATTTGGGGGTGATATGTGTGGACTGTGGATTTTTTGCAGGCCGGGAGTCGCTGTTCCTCTTGCACGGGCAACTCTCCACCCGGGCCAGGCTTGTAGAGGGAATGTGAGACGGGAGCTTCAGGGTCCATCTGGGGTGGGATCTCTGTGGGGTCCTATGGCCTCTGAGGCCAGGACTGGATGTGTTTTTTATTTGTAGCTCTCAGGACACAGAGAAGTCACTACCCCAACCATAGGCAAGCACCGGGCCCTGCAGCCTCTGTGTCAGGGCTCCTTCCAGGACCCCCAGGGAGTCCCATACCGAAGGCTCAGGAAATACCGCCTCCCAGGCTTGCTCCCTGTGGGCATAACGGCAGGGCTCGGAAATGTCCCGTACTGCTGTGGCTCACACGCGTGGGCCATAGGATCAGCAAGTGTCAGCTGTCTCCTTAGCTCTTGCACAAGTCCAGGAGGACTTGTCTTATGGCCACACTGGGTCCTGTCTGGCCATGGGCTTGGGGTTCAGCATCCCAGGCCTGGGACCAGACAGGCAAGGCTGAGGCCTTCCTTGGCTCTGTCCTGTGCCTCCAGGTGAAGCTGGTTCCCCTTGCTCCCCATGCCACTAAAGAGGACGCAGGGACCTGGTGGTTTCACAGCTCTGCCCCTCCCAGGCCTGGGGCCACCGTGAGCTTCAGGCTTCTTGTCTGCCAAATGGTGGGGACCTAAGTTGTGAGACTATCTTGGTGGGCTTGCACTGAGGACTGAGTGGGATCCACTATCAAGTATCAAGGGAGGTCACAGAAACAGGAGCCACCACCTGAGTGTCCTCTGAGGGGCTGGCAGTCCCCCAGTCAGCAGAAAAAGGAGGCCCAAAGGTCATTCCTAGGAACCAGCTGTGGCCCCACCCACTGGAGCTGAGTTCAGGATCCTGGGCTGGGTCTCCATCCCTGACCACACCTCCCAGTGGGCCTGCGGGGCCTCGCACAGCCCTGCCTGGCAGTCCAGACGCTCGTGCCAATCAGCCAGGCATGGCAGGAGCTCACAGGGCTGGGGCAGAGGCAGCCACATGGCCCAGTGCAAGGAGGCATGGGTATGGGGGCTACAGAACACTTCCCAGGGGTAGGGAGCCTTAGGCAGGGCCCTAAAGCCATTAGGTTTACGCCTGGGAACAGCATTCTCATAGAGGGAACAGGGCATGCAAAGACCCAGGCTAGCATGAGGATAGCATGAAGGCAGCTGCCATGACAGGTAGTGGGCCCGTCTATCTGTCATATGGGGTGGGAGATGCCCTGGCCATGGGACGTGCAGCTAGAGACTTGTTAGGCGCTACGGATGCCATATTAGGCTGACTAGGTGGTGGTAAATGTTTGTCACCAGGGGGCTGCCAGCCAGTGGGTCCATCTTGGGGCTCCAGTGGATGTGGAAGGCACCCTCCCTGGAGGAGCTGAGGCTCTGGCCACCCCACAAGTCCAGCTGCAGGTGGCAGGGCCATGAACTACCCACACCTTGGGAGCCTGGCACTCCAGCAAAAGGAGCACTTCCCCCGACGTGGGAGGCTCTTTCTTCTCAGAAAAGTAAAGACTTGAAGCAAATAGGGTGAAATGTCAATAATTAGTGACAATTTTTTACATTATTCCATGTTCCTTTCTGTATTTTTTAAATCCCTCAAAAAACAATGAAACTCTGGCCAAATCTCGGGAGGAGATTAGGGGCAGGACAGAAGCCTGGGAGATATGGCTGGCACTGTGGCTCACAGGCCTCACCCAGCTCGCAGCCACCCCCCTCGCCTGACCAGGACCTGACCTTCAATCACCACCCCAGTGCCCATGAGAATGCTGCCCTGCCATTCCAAGTGCCTTCAGGGGGAGAAGCGAGAGTGGGGTGACCCACTGCCACACCTGCTGTGACCCCACCCCAACACCCTCAGCATCCTCTGACCTGTGTGTGTATGGGTGCATGTGGAGTTTGCATGCATCTACATGTGCACATGTGTATGGGTAGTGTGTGCATATGTGAGTGCATGTGTATATGGGTTATGTATATGGGGTGAGTGCATTCATGTACACATGTGTGCATTGTGTGTGCATAGTGGACATGTAATTGTGCATGTGGTGGGGGTGCATATATGGGGTGCATGCATACATTTGCTTGGGCATGGGTAGTGTGGGCACGTAAGTGTGTGTGTATGTGTGGGGGTGCATATATGGGGTGCATGCATACATGTGCACGGGCAGGTAGTGTGTGCATGTGTGGGCATGTGTGTGGGGGGTGCATACATATATGTGCACCTGTGTGTGGGGAGTGTGTATGCATTTATGGACATGTGTGTGTGTGCATGTGTGGGGGTATATATATATGGGGAGCATAAATACATGTGCATGGGTATGGATAGTGTGGGCATGTGTGTCTGTGCATGTGTGGAATGCATGCATGTGTGTGCACTGTGTATGGGTAGTGTGTGCATATATGGGGTGCACGCATGGGTCATGTGGGCATGTGTGTGTGTATGTGTGTGTGTCTGTCCCGCACCGTGCACTCAGCGTGGGGAAGGGATAAAAGAGCCACTGAAAGTGAAACCATCACATCAATCTTTGGTCAACGAATTTGGTTCCAAATTTTTAACTAATTGAGTACATTAAATAGAAAGTCCCTAAAAAAAAGAAGGGGGGAAAGTCTAACGCAAGACACTTTTCAAAGCTTCCTTAATGAAAGGAGTATTTGGGATTTACCCATAATGGCTATCCTCGCTTGCCAAAATCCGACACCCTGGCAGGTAACTTTCATCAGCATCTCTGAAATGGTACCTAAATGAATTAGCAATAAAACGGACTTAGGCCGAGCAGTGGGGGCCCCCATTAATCTCGGGTTAATCACTAAAGAGGTGCCATTCACTTTTCTTAAGAAGTCACATTTCTCTCCCCTTGCTGGCGACCAGATTTCATAAAGTAACATATTTCTAATGAAAGGTCTCTGCTTGAATTAAACCCTGAAGCTTTATGCAGATTTTGCGTTTGATTACTGCTGGCATGGGCTCTTAGCCGGCTGCGGAAGGAAGGTCCGTTCTGAAAGGACCCCAGCGTGCAGTTCATAATATTCTTTGAAATAAAATAGTGCACTTGTGCTTAGTGGCTTTAATCAGCCCTGACTTTTGATAGTCAAACAATAGCTAATTACAGTAGCACCTGCCTTCCAGGCTCCGCCATGCCGGCCCCTGCCGGAGAAGGGCCTTGTCTCCCAGCCGCGTGATTATACCGCCCCTCTCTGCTCAGAGTCACGATAACTGACGCGCAGCAAGTTTGGTGGCCATTAGGGAAGGTTTCTTTTGCTGCCGCATGACTGGCTCTTCCATTATGCGCTTCTCCTTTGTATTTGGGGGGCGGTGGTGGCGAGGGCACAGGGGAGGCAGCATGTCGGGATGTGGGTCCTGGGTCTTCAGTAGGCAGCCCTGGGGCACGTGGCATCCACTCAGGCCATTCCTGGTCTGGGAATGCGGGATTTCCGAGGGCACTGTGGATGTGCCACTGAGACCTGGAAACAGGTACTATAAACGCACGGCACCCGGAGAGCTCCCCGTGTGTAGACAGTGAGGAGGGACCCTGAGAACTCGCCATTTGTCGACAGCAAGGGGGAACCTTGAGAGCTCACTATGTATAGACAACGAGGGGGACCCCACGTCCCCCGTTGGGCAGGGGCACAGACCCAGCAGGCTCCCAGGCATGCCGGGCAGGGCCAGTCTTGTCCCGTGGGGGTGGAGTGTGATTTCAGATGAGACGTGCCACCACGTGCGGGGAGCGGGAAACCAGCCCTGCCGAAGTCATAAATTACTGTCTCGTTTAGGTCTTTCTTTTCTCATTAATTTTGCCTGGCAAATGAGCCTGGGAGTGCCAGAATCCAGCCAAGTGAGTAACATCGGCCTGTCAGTCCGGGACTTGACAGACCCTGTAACAAGTTCCGGAATGAGCCCCGGATATCAGGAGCGAGAAGATGGTGGGCGCCCTGTCCCCCTGCGTCTGCTGGCTCAGCCCTCGCTCCTCCTTACCGTTGCCTGCCTCCTGCGGCCCCTCTGCCCTCCCATGGCCTCCACAGCACCCCCAAGGAGTGGCAGAGTAAGGCGAGAAGTGGGCTTGGCGGGGCCTGTCCTGGGGGAGCTCGGGGCAGATGGCCATTCAGCCCGAGGCCTGCTCCAAGGGGGTGGGTCGCTAGGTTTGGGGTGGGCAGTGCCCCTCTGTGGGGCACAGTTTTGGGCGCAGCAGACAGACCATATGCCAAAGCCAGCCTTGCCCCGCACTCCAATTCCCTCAAGAACTCCACCCAGTCCCCTTGAGGAAGGACCTTGCAGGCTCAAAGGGGTCTTTGTCCTGCACGCTGGGTGACCTTTCACTGAGGATGACGTGAGAACCACAGAGTGGGAGCTGTGCAGCCCCGGAGTTGGAGCTGGCCATGCCAAGCAAGACCCCTGTCTTCCTCATGTAGGATTCAGAGCCTGGAGGTGCCTTCCTGAGCCATCCATGCTGCAGTCAGGACCACGTCATGCCTCCCCCGGGGTACAGCCACGCCCTTGCCAGTGTCCACACCAAGTGCACACATGCCGGCCAGTGGCCGGGTCCTTCTCACGCTGCGGGTGCCATTTCCGCTTTGCCGCCTTTGGTCTCTGGACACTGCGTCGCGCTGACAATTACCACAGCCAGGACTTGCCAGACCTGGAGCTGAAAGGGCTTCAAGGAGGGAAAAAAACAACTGGAAAGCTGTTTTCTGTTAAGGCAGGTTTATTTTTCCTAGCAATTATGTCTGACTAAAATGTCCTTGTGCGGGAGTCACTTCCCCAAGAAAGGTCTGATTCATCCTGCCCTGGACAGCCCCTGCCAGCACAGTCCTTGACAGGAGCAGGCTGCCGTTGGCCCGCATGGAGCCCTGGGCCGGGGCAGAAACCCCCGCCAACAGCCAGACCTCACGGGGGGCTCTCAGGTTCACCCCAGGAAGGAAGGCAGCCCCCGAGGTTCCGGTAGTTCAGGAGGGAAGAACAGGCTCTGCTCAAGCCGGGCCTGAGCCCCTCTGCCATGGGAGCCCACCTCACACCATCCACTGCACAAAATCAGGGCCAGCCAGTGACCTGGACACGCCTGGCAGGAAGACCTCAAAGCTCTCGTGCCCTGGATATCTGTCCCTGTGCCGTCACCAGCCCACAGCCTGCAGGAAGTCCAGGACTCATGTCCCAGGGGCTGCAGGGCCTAGTCTGGGAGTCAACTTATTGGCCCCTGCCCGCCCAAGGGGCCGTGAACAAAGCCATTGCCAAGAAAGGCCCCAGGATCAGGCAGCTTCCCTATCCTCCCTGGAGAGCAAAGCCAGCCCTGCCTGGACGGTCCCTGATTCAGTTGCCCTGATCTGGTATTTCCCATCACCTGGGGCTGCTCCAGCCGGTTCCCTGGGCCAGCCTGGTAATGAGAAGAGAGTATGAGGGAGGAGGGCTGGGCGGGTCAAGTTCAGCACTTTCTGACCGTCTCCTCCCAACCCCTCCTCCCCCCTCCCCCCATCAACCCTGGCCTGCAGGGCAGCGTCTGCCTCTTGTCTCTCACAGGGTTTGCCACCACTGATCAGGTTGACTGATCATCTCGGCGGCCACAGGTTGGTAATAAAGCTGTTTTGAGAGCCTCTTGCATTTCCCCCAGGACCCCGTTGGCATGACAGGACTTGACACCAGCCATTTGTCACCTGCTGCCTGTGGTCACCGCACAATGACCAGCAGACAGACAAGAGCCAGGCCAGACTTGGGAGGGGCCAGGCCGTGTGCGGGGGGCACGAGTCAGATGGATAAAGTTGGCCCTAAACCCCTCTGCCCTCCGTGGGACCCTCGGAATGGAGGATGTTACCCACCACACGCTTCACTCTCCCTTGGGTGCCTTGACACCTCCATGCCCACCTCAGAGGCTGGCGGGCACGCTGACTGGGAAGGTTGCAAGGACTCCAGGCCCGGGCCACCTGGGTCCTCCCCCTTCCTAAGGCAGCTCCTTGCTTTGGGACCATGGGCACCTCTGCAGAGACAAAGGGGTGCGGTGAAGGGAAGTCACTGGCTGGCCCAATCCTCCTTCCTTAGGGGGAGAAGACAGATTCACATTGTTACCTGCTGAAGCCCCTGGGGATATTGCCCAGGGACAGGGTCGGTAAAAATGTCTCAAATATTGGGGCCTGGGCACAACAGGGCATTGGCCCTGAATGAATCCACAGGGCCCTCAAAGCAGCAGGTGTTCCTGTTCACTCCACACACACGATAGACACAAACACACAACCAAACACATGCACACACACAAACACACATGGACACAGAGAGACGCAAACACACATACACCACAAAGTGTGCACAAACATCAGCAGATGCACACAAATGGGTGCACCACCTTTCTAAGATCACAAGGTCCGCGTATAGGTAAACCGTCCCTGCTGGGGACCAGGAGTCTCATATCCAATAGGTGGGAGGACAGAGGGAGGCCTGGGCAGACTCTGGGACCGCAGAAGCCACGTGTCTGGGGACTTCCTCATGCAAGTCCAAGTCTGGGTGAGAAGGCCCCTCCTCGACATCATGGCTGGCTCCCCGAGCCCAGCGGGCCCCAAGGCCGCATTCCAGCCGGGCCTCTGGTCCTTGCCTGACCCCTCTCTCCCGCCCCCACCCCCACCTCGCCTGGGGCAGAGAAACCCCAAGACCACACTGGGTCTCAGTCCTCCCCAAGGACTGTCTCCATGGGGGATATGGGCAAAGGGGCTCCATCCCCTTGGGCCGGACCCCCAGGCCTAACACAGATTGGACCACTGCCACAGGCAGGAGCCTTTGGACCTGAGGACAGGGAGGCGGCCTGGGCGGAGCTCACACCCAGGGGAGACACCTCCACGGCCACGCTGCTCTTTTGTTGACACTGGCAACACCTTGCCAAGCACCCACATCACACACATCATCCACAGTCAGTCAGCCTTGTGTTCGGCAGGAAACATGGGCAGGGACCTTCCCAGGGCAGGCGCTGCATGGGGGCCCCAGTGCCCTCCCCTCTGGAACCTGGGGTCGGGTCCTTGTGGGGAGGGCACTGTAGGGTCCTCATCATTGGTGACCCTTAGAAAACTGACATCAAGGGGTTTTCCAGAGGCATGCACGAGGTGCTGCTGACATGTCTGGAAAATGTGTCTAGACTCAGAACCCCACTGCTGGCCCCGGCAAAAGGGACGTTGCAGAGGAACAGTGGGACCCAAGAAAGCACAATCATTCCCCTGGACCACATGGCGCCTCCAGGGCACTTGGGCCAGGAGCGATTCCCCACGCAGGGCCTCCCCCACACGCCCATTTCCCGCCCGGCACTGGAGCCGCCGGCCGGGCTTGGAGGGAAGTGAGCCATGTCCTGGGAGCCCCAGGCTGGCGTGTGCTTCCTGTCTGTCATCATCAGCCCCTCCACCCTGGGGGGAGGGGCACTGGGCCAGCTCCAGTTTCTTTCTGTGTAACATCGCTAAGTAGACCTGGAAGCCACCACCAATGGCCACAGGGCAGCTCTGGCCCAAGTTGGGGTGCACTGAGAGACCCCCTTCTTCTTAAAGTGCAGATGGTCACGGTCACCAGGCGCCTGCAGCTCTGCCTACCAGAAGGATGGTGGCCCTCCCACCCAGCACCAGGCCCTTGGCTGAACAGAGGCCAGCGGGAGCTGGGAAAGGTGATGCAGCCCTGGGGCCTGAGCAGCTGTGGACAGGCCGCGGCACAGCTGGATTCGAGGAAACATGCTCACCTCAGATCTGAACCATGGGGGACGGGCAGGGCATTGGCAGTACCGACACAGGGTATGACGAGCAGTGCAGGTCTGAGTCTGGTGGGGCCTCGGCCACCCAGGGAGAGTGACCAAGTGACCGCACGGAGCTACCCTGCCCTGCAGCCTCGGCCAGCATGCCCTCACATACACACCTTGCCTGCCCTTGCATGCCTGGTTGTGGGGCTGGCTTCCATCTAAGCTGCCCCGACGGGAGCTCCCTTGCATTATGGCTCTCTGCACAATTTGGGGGAGACTGAAGCCTCCGAGGAAAGTGCTGGCCCCTCTCCAAGCAACTGGGGGAGACAGAGCAGCCACCAGGAAGCGTTGGTTCTATGGGAGTTCAGGAGTCTGGGTGAGAAGACATGGGGAGCAGAGCTGAAAGGGATGGTAGAGGAAGGGACGCAGAACACAGTGTCCCTCCACCCTTCGGCCCTTCCCCAGGTGCCGAGGATCAGAACCCCACAGAGGCGTAGGCAACAGGGAAGCCAGCCCGTGCCCGCACGTGCCCTGAGCAGTGTCAGCTAGGAGGCCAGCCCACGGCGTGGACAGTGCCTCCTCCCAGCCACCCACGTCAGCGGGCAGCAAGAGGCCCGCGAAGAAAACCTCGTGGAATCGCGAGTCTTGTAAAAGAAAGATTGCCTCATTTTCCAACCCTGATGCTGACACAGGTTCTTTGTGAAACAGGCAGGGAAAAAACCAAGAACAATGAAATGAAAGAATGAAAATAGCCCACGAGGCCTCTGCTGGCACTCGGAGGTGCGTCGTGGGGAGAGAGAGCGGTGGGCGCCGCCCGCATGAAAGGAGGCAGTGGGGCCCGAGCAGCCGTTCTGCATGGTGCCAACAGGCACCATCTGTGGCCTCTGACAGATGACCCTGTGTGTGCACATGTGTGTTCATGTGTGGCTGTGCATGGGGGTATTTGCATGCAGGTGTGTGTGCATTCCAGTGTATGTACACGTGTGTGGGCATACAGGCATTTGTGTGTGCACGTGTGTGTGCCTTATGCATGCGCATGTGTGCATATGGCTGTGTAGGGGTGTGTGCCGGTGTGTGTACACATGTACATGTGTGTGCACGTGTGTTCAATTGTGTGTGCGTGTGTGTGGCTATTCATGTGTGTGTGCTTACAAGTGTTTGTGTGTACACATATGGGTGCACATGTACATATTCCAGTGTGTGCGCGTGTATGTGTGTGTGCCTTGTGTGTTCACATGTGTGTTTGCAGCTGTATGTGGGTATGCACAGGTGTGCATGTACACATGTAGGTGTGTGAGCATGCATGTGTCCTGGTGTGCGTGTGCATGTGTGTGTGCACCTGTCTGAAGGCTGCCGCAGGGGGCTTGTTGAGTGCTGGGCTCCCCGCCTCCCCAGAGATAGGTGGGTCTGGTAGGGCACAGAAGTCTGGGTTTTGCACACAGAGGAAGAGGTTGTCCACCCCGCCCCCTGCCCAACCGTCCAGGGCCACCAGGTTCCATGTGCGGAGGGAGGAAGTAGAGCCTAACAGCACCCGTTGTCTGGGCCCGTCCGGGTTCCGACCTCAGGAATCCTCTCATCCCCTGTTTGTCTCAAGTCCAGGGGAGGCTGGGGAGTCTGGCTCTCACCCTGGCTCAGCGCAAGGGTTGTGGCTTCAAGAAACATACACCGGCACCAATCAAAACCTCCTCTGAGATACAGAACCTGTTGTTTCCCTTTGATGACAGTAAATGTTCACAAGGGAGCCTCGAGAAAGACCCGTTTCCGGGTTGAGCAGGAAGCAGGTCCCCGACATTCCGGTCCATCCCAGGGTCTCTGAGTTGTCTCTGCTCAGGAGAAATGAAGGCCGGTCCCCACAATCCCTGGAGGTGAAGGGAAATCCCCTCAGGAACTCAGGCTGAAGCCATGAGGAGATCTCAGGCTTTGCTCAAATCTCCATCCCAGGTTTCTTCCCCAGTTCTGAATCCGGAGGCCAAGGGGCCACCCAGAGAGGTTGGCTCTGGTCTGGGGACCATGCTGCCCAGGCCTTTCTCCCCAGATCGTGGTTTAATGCTGTGTGGGTCCCTGCACTTGATCACTTCAGTCCTCTGTCCATAGAGGGGGGTGATGCTGTCAGCCTCTAGGCTGTCCTGGGGTGAGAGAGATCAGGCCCCGGAAGGATGCAGCCAGATGTCCCGGCACGCTTTTCAGCTGGGACTGTTGCAATCTGTCCCTCTGGTCCCCACCCACCTCCCCCTGAGAATATACCTGTGGGCACTATCAGGGAGGAGGGACCCCCAGTGTAGACTGAGGTGTGAGGGCCACCTTGAGCCTCGCTCCTGAGCTCTCCATCTTTGCTTTAGACCAGGCTGGCATGGAGATACCCACCCTAGACCACGATCCTTTAGAAATGAGTACGTGGCCACCAAATGACATAGAAACAGAGACAACTTCTATACCTCCCAATAAAACATTAATCTCCTTGGCAGAAGTAGCCTTGAACCTGATCACTCATTTGTAACTTGGCATGAACAGATTGATGAGCTCTGATCACATTGATTAGCTATGATCAGGTTGAAGAGCTGTGATCACATTGATTGATCCACTCTGATCTGGTTGAAGAGCTGTGATCATCAATGAACGATGATTGATTGGCTCTGGTTGGGTTGGGCTAATGCACTATGATCAGATTCATTGACGAGCTCTGATCACACTGATTGATTAGCTGTGTCAGATTGACAAGCTGTGTTTTCAGGAAAACAAGTCAGGACTAAGGGGCGGGATGACTCCATTTCCCATCAGAGAGGGAAGGTACACAGGAAGGCAGTGGCCCTGGTATCCCCAGGGGTTGGCGAAGGCTTGGGATGGGCTCCTAGAGCCCCAGCTTGGTGGAACCTGGAGGAGGACTCAGGCTGTGGCCGAGTCAGCCTCAAACCCTTTGGTCAAACTTGTGACCTGGGCCAAGTTTCCCAAGTCCTCCAGGACTGCACCCTGGGCTCTAGGAAGGCCAGTCTCTGATGACCAGTTTCCCAGCCCCGACCTGGATGGACAGTAGACACCATGGATATTCTCTGAAGAATATATGGTGCGTGGGTGGGAGTGTGGGTTCGTCAGGTGACCCCGAGGCTGGTTCTGTAGCATAACACTGCCCAGAGGTCCTGAGGCCTCTAGGTGCAGATCCGGGCCCCACAGGGTTCATGGCCCTGCCTTCTGTAGAACCGGAGTCCTGTGGAGGGGACCTAGGCTCTGGTGAGCAGCAGGGTTGTTTTCTGACTGTTCACGCACTTGTCCTCCTCCTGTTTTTGCCCGAGTTCCAGGTCCAGTGTCTGGTTGGAAGCCACCAGCCCGGCCCATACCAGGGAAGCCCCTTAGGACTTACAGATGAAAATCATTTGAAGCTGGCATCCAACTTGGCTCTGCTCTCCTACCTATAAACAGACCCAAGCAGTAAGTTCTCAGAATGTTCTAGAAGAGGAATGTGCTTGGGGCTGGTGTGGCCAAGTTTGGCAGGCAGACATTTCCACGGAGAGGTCAGTGGGTGCCGGCCACTGGCACGTCCCCTGGACAGGCAGGCTGGGTCAGCTGGGGGCTGTCTGAGGGAGGGAGGAGGATCTGGGCTCCTTGCCTGGTCCCTACAGGTCCTCAACCCAGAGAACTTGTCCCCAGCTCTCGGGCTTAGGACTCCAAGGAATCACCCCAGCAGGCCCCAGAGTGCTCTGTGCCCCTGGGGCCAGCTCTGCAGAAGTCTCAGGTTGGGGAAGCCCCTTCCTTGGTCCTGCCTCAGCAGGCTCTAAGGCTGGGGGCATCCATGACACTGCCTCCACACATGCTTTTCACCAAGATTCAACCCAAACCGGGGCAGCCACCTTCTCAGGAAGACGGGGAAAGACTCTTGTTACCAAGGTCATTGAGGTCCCCCTGAACCTTGGTCTCGTGTCTGGACAAATCTTGCAGAGAGAGCCCGCTTGCCCATGTGTGTCTCCTGGGACGCAGAAATCGGTGTGGTCACAAGTGCTGGCTCTTGTCATCTCCGCAGCGCCTTGTACAACTCTTGGGAAACCTGGACTTCCTCCCTCTGTGGGGAGGAGACACATTATCCGTCTGAGGCCAGGGAACTCGGGACACAGAGGAGAAGACTGGGGCTGGGGTGCATAGAGTGGGTGGGCAAGTGCCCTGAGGTCACTCCCAGGTTGCTGCCAGTACTCCCTGAGTGCATGTGTGAGAACTGTGGCTGATGAGGGGCGATTTCCCTTCCTGTCCTGTGGAGTCCTGACATGTGTCAGCTTTTAGTCAAGTGCTTCAGAGGGTTCCCTGAGACAGGCCAGGCCATGCAACCTAGTAAGAGGCGGTGTATCCTCCATGGGGGGAGGGAGTGTTGCATTTCTCTCTGTCCCTCGCGACACTTTATTTGGAGGTATCTGGCCCAGTGGCTTCCCAGCCCCTCGCCACCCTCTCTCCTGCCTGGGGCTCAAAGACCACACGAGGCACGGCTGCTCCTTGGCAGTGGGACATTTCCCTGCCGCGGCAGGCCCAGGGACATCTGTCCAGGCTTTGTCCAGGGCCTGCTGTGGCTCTGGATGGAAGACACAGCTCCACCCACGTGCTCATTCCCTGAACCCCCTTCCTTCCCTCAGTCCCTCTCTCCCTTCTCCACCAGACCCTAGGGGTGGGCTCTGGGAACCCACATGGCACTGGGCAGCCCCGTGCCAACTCGCCCACTCCCTGGAGGAGAGAAGACAGCCTGGTCCTGTGATGGCGTGGTGTCCTGCAGTCCAAGGGTAGAGAGGGCCGCACAGAAGAGAAGGAGCAGGGAGCAGAGGGTGGTGGGGACTGACTGCAGGGCCAGAGGAAGACCACATTTTCCCATCATTTTCCCCAGAGTCTTCCAGCAAAGCTGACCCTTGGTGGTGTGGCCACAGCAGCCTCCTCGGGCAACATCTGAACTGGTCAAGCCGGGAGCTAAAGTGTGGCTGAGGGAGGACTTCGATTCATGGGGGTGTGGGGGGACAGTGCTCGGGCTGGGACTCGCGCGTGACTACTAGATGCAGGAAACTGTCAAGTCTCGAAGTGCTCTCAGGGCCTGTCCTATGGTCACCAGCTGGGGAACCCCTCTCCGTAGGGCAGGGGGACAGTGGCCTGGAGGGAATGGGATCCCGTGGGTTCTCCCGCGGCCTGGGCCTGGGGCAGGGGCTGCTGCCCGCTGCCGGGAATCTGGGGTGAAGGCGCCCTCTATCGCCTGCTTGGAGGATGGCGCGCTGCAGCACAACCAGGCGGCTACAGCCTTTTGGCAAACCCGTCCCAGTTTCCCCAGACGTGATCTGCCTTTGGGGAACCTTTAAAATCGAGACATGAGAGTTTTCAGCTCCCGTCTGGCTTTCCATGTAAACCGCGTGTTTCCCGAAACGTATTTTTAAAGCACTTACATGGCAGTATTTACCGGGGGAGGGAGGGAGAGGTGGGTGGGCATTCTCCTCTTCATAGAAAAGCAAAAAAAAAAAAAGACCAAATGGCAATGTGATTCTCTTCCCAATGGCCTGGAATTCTAAGACCAACACAGGCAGAGGGGTAGGAGGGGGGCACGAGCTTGGCAGGCAGCTTCCTGAGGTTGTTCAATCATGGTTGGATCCTCGAGAGTAGGCCTGGGGCTCCTCGGTGCTCTTCTGATGGTGATGTGGAGGCCAGCCCCGCCGGCAGGCTGTGTTCAGCCTTGCAGGGAAGGGTAGGGTATGGGGCTTTGGAGACAGAGTACCAGCTGCAGGCCGTGGAGCGTCCACAATGCCTCCCACCCCAGGTCCCCTTCCAATGCCTTTGGGAGGGAGAGAACCAGAGCATACCCCTGACCTCAGCTCTGGGAAGTACAGTGGCCCCACCACCCTAACCAGCATTTCAGCATCTCCTGCTCGGGTGTTAAGGACCAGGACGCGTTCTGAGGCACTTGGACTCGGTTTACTCTTTCATCAAAGGCCCAGTTTCCCTGCCAGGCATGGTGGTTCCTGACTCTGGGAGGCCAGCATGGGAGGATCATTTGAGCCCAGGAGTTCAAGACCAGCCTGGGCAACATAGGCGAATCTCTTTTAAAAAAAAGGCAAAGAAAAAAATTGTTTTAAAGGAAAACACCAACTTAGTGCATTGCATGGAGCAAAGTGGCTGTGTCACAAATATTTGTTAAATAATAAATATATATATTTTTAAAAAGGTCCAGTTTCCGTGCCAGTGTGAATCTGGGATCTCACACTCAGAGCCCAGAGACCCGAGCTTGGGCTGGGCTAGAGCAGGCTGGACCCGGCAGGTCCCAGGTGTGGCTGCTGCGTCCCATCCTCCAGGGTCGGCTTTGCGTGTGGCAGCCCAGGGAGAACACGTCTCCTCCCCAGGCTTAAAACTGTCTCTGTGCGCTGTATCTCAGAAACATCTCTAAGTGCCCTATGGAGATGGGAGAGGGATTCTAAAATGTCAATTTCCTACCTGAGGCTAAGTGAAAGATCA
>NW_007113100.1:207807-230286 GCF_000164805.1 Carlito syrichta
GTGACTGTCTGTGGGGAGAGCTACCACCTGGGGTATTTGTCTGGTTTTCCTGGCCAGCAGGGGGATATTCCCCACCCTTACAGTGGGTTGCACAGGGAGACCAGGGTGTGGGCAAAACTGGAGCCAATGGGGGGGGGACCCGTGCCAAAGGCTCCTCCCACGGGGTGGGCAAGTGGGCTTGAACCAGCAGGTCGGAGTGGGAGCTGACAGGGAAGCTGGCTGCAGTGGACCAATCTGGCACTTCTGGGAGCAAGAATCCTCTCCCAGAAACCTTGGTGGGCTCTGAAGGGGGACTGTTGGGAGGCTGGACAGCTGCAGGATCAGATGTTGTCACACACGGGCTGCATTTCTGGTCACCTGCAGCAACCAAGGCTTCCTTTTGCGTGAATCCCTGTAACCTCTGGGCCATGTCAGAATGAGGCCAAAAGCTGATAGAATAATGACATCACACACCCCAAACTGTTTAGACCTACAGCACACTGGAAACATTCCCAAGGCACGCAGAATCTGTGTTGGTGGCTAAGATTTGGTGATCCCATACCTGGGAATTAATATACAGAGGCCAGAGGCCCCTATGGTGCTGTGGATGCGTCCCCGCCGCCACTGGAGCCGGCAGTGAAGCCGCTGTGCCTTGGAGGGGATGCTAGGGCGAGCTGGGCTCCCACAGTGGCGCCGCTCTCATCTCCAGCATCTGCCGTCCACGTGTCCTGGGTGAGAGGTCACGCTATCGGGAGCCATGGCTTGCCCAGCCTGCAGAGCACACTCTGACAGTCCCCACCCAGGGAAAGTGGGACCACAGTCTTGACACAAACCATCTTTAGACAGGACCTGTGGACTTACGACAGGAAATCAGAGGGATCTCCCTTGGCCTGGGAGGGAGGGTCGCAAGTCCGAGCAGTCGGGGCTCTGGGGTGAGAAGGGTATAACTCTGGTCTAGAGGGCTTCGGGTAACATGTGTGGGCTGGGCAGTGTGGGGTTAGGCAGCGTGGGGCTGGGCAGTGGAACCTCGAACCCGGCAGTGTCCTACCTAGGCCAGCACAAGCAGAGGAGGGGTCAGGGCTGGAGCCCTGGCTGTGGCATTGTCTGCAGCTGCCAGGGAGGCCTCCAGGGAGGCCTCCAGGCTTGGTGCACCAATTCATCATGCTGGTCCTCCCCGGACCTAAGCTTTTTTTTTTTGAGTTGGAGTCTTACTCTGTTGCCCAGACTGGAGTGCAGTGACCGCTACTGGCCACCGCAGCCTCGACTTGCTGGGCTCCAGCAATCCTTCTGTCTCAGCCTTCCGAGTAACTGAAACTACAAGCACGTACTACCACGCCCGTCTAATTTTTCGTTTGATTTATTGTAGAGATGAGGTCTCACCAATTTGCCCAGGCGGGTCTCGAACCTGCGGGCTCAGGCAATCCACTCACATCAGCATCCCAAGGCGCTGGATTACAGGCTGAGCCACCGAGGCTTTAGCAGGTAGACAATGGGCAGTTCTTTCAGCCAGGGAAATCCTGGTATCTCTGGCCCCAGGCTCTGACCAGTCCAGAATGGAGAGCTTCAGGCCCTTGGTGAGGCAGACTAGGAGTGATGTGGGCATGTCCGGCATCGGGGAGCAAAGCCGCCTTGGGTCGTGTGGTTCCTCTGGCCCAGCCATACGGAAGACAGCGCCTCTCCCTCCTACTGGCCACCTGGACAGTCTTGCTGCCTCTGCAAGTGTGGCTGGGAAGGCATTTCCCTCTCTTCCCCCCATTATTCCCTGGGATCCCTTCTAGGTCATTTTACATCTTCACCTGATCCCTATAATTCTGCAAAACCTCCCCAGGCCGCAGAGCAGCTCTGCCACAGCTGGTGTGTCCTCCCCACTCACAAAGCTGGGTGGACTGTCCCCTGCCCTCGTGGGCTGATGCCAGTCAGGTCCCCACACCTGCTGGCATCTTCCATCATCCACACTAGGGTGTCCGTGTGGGCAGCGGTCGCTGCCTCCTGAGTCCTGGGGCCCCGCCCTTGACAGCCTGTGCACTGTTTCCTCCCTGGAAGTGGTGAGGTAAGGTTGACTCTTACAGATTCTGGCTTTGCTGCCAGGGGTGGCCAAGGAGAGGTGTCCCCAATCATGCGGCCTGTCCATCTGGGGAGGAGGCGCTGGCCCATCACTGGCACAGGCTGCAGAGCTGCCACCACGAGGAGGTTCTCGGCCTCTGTGGCAGGTGGACATGTCGGCTTTCCTGCGCCAACCACGGAGGCTAATCAAAGATCTGTGCTCTGCCGCCGGCAAGAAAACCCAGAAAGCCCCGCGGCATGACACAAGGAAAAATAAATATCAAAAGAACATTTGAAGTGCTCGATAAATTGATCATATTGTGTGAACCTTCACCCCCATAACTATGGGACCATTTAAATGCTAATGCCGTTTTTTAAAAAGTCAATTACGGGAGTTTGCAAGGAATGGAGTCAGCAATCTCCAGCCAGCCTCTCCTCCTTCGCTGGCTCCCGCTCCCATTCGCGGGAACCGGGCGCTTGGTCCCCTAAAGGGAATATCCCCTCACCGTGGGCCCAGTAATTGAATCAAGTGGATACGGACACCAAAAATATTGTCAGGCTGCAGGTAATGGGAAGCACATGTTGATAAAGCGGTCAGTGTTTGTGACTGAGGGGAGCATAGTGCAGTTAACCCTTCAGAGAGCACGACACCAGGCCACCAGGCATCCGCTGCATGAAAAAACCCCGGGGTGGGTGACATGCAAGACTACCAGACTTGAGTACACACACACACACAAGCCTTCTGGAGTGTTCTGGACTTGAGCACACACACACACACACACACACACACACACACACACACACACACGAGTGAGTCTTCCAGAATGTTCTGGACTTGAGCTGATATACACAAGCCTTCCAGAATGTTCCGGACTTGGGCTCACACACAAACACACACACACCCACACACACATATACATGAGCCTTCCAGAATGTTCTAGACTTGGGCTCACACACACAAAGCACACATACACATGAGCCTTCTGGAAGGTTCTGGACTTGGGCTAACACACACACACGCACACACACGCGCGCGCACAGGCCTTCCAGAATGTTTTGGACTTGAATTCCTGGTTCCTCGTCAGCCCTGCTGTGCTCCCTTTTGTGGACAGCAAAATGGCCATTTTTCTCCCTCACCTGGGCCCCGTGGAGCCTCAACTTCCTAAGCGGGACCTGCTGAGAAGCAGCTGGGAGGGGAGAAAGGAGAGGGCTCAGACCCGCCCACAGAGACTGGACACTTGGGGACCCAGGGTTTCCATGTCCCGCAGGAGGGCCTAGGGTCTCAAGAGTTTGCTCGCAGGAGGCTTGTGATCCCCATTTGGGGAAACCAAGGCACAGAGGGGTGAGGGGCTGCCTGGCTCAAATGCCGTGACCATAAAGAGCTGGAACTCAAGCCTGATCTGATCATCCTCGCCGGGTACTGGGGACCCTGTATCCCTAGATGCCCATTTTCTACTCGGTCTGAGCCATGGGATTCTAGGGCTTGAAGTCCCCTGTGGGATCAGCAGGAGGACCACCACACTGGTGACACCAACCTGGATGTGGGGCCTGGGCGTTTGTCTTTGAAATCACGACCCTTCAGGATGCCTCGATCGCCGCAGTAGAGCCCCATGTCCCAGCCGCTGGCAGTCCTGGCCCCAGGCCTCTGTGGTTGGATTTACTGGGGCCACCAGAGCTGGGCCGCTAAGGCTTTGCACATCCTCCCGGTCCTCACCTGGACAGGCCACAATTGCATTGCTGATGTTTCATAGAGGAAGACACTGAGCTGCCCAAGTCCATAGGCAGGGCCTGCACTGGGGTCCCTAACCCAACCCAGGGCCAGAGGTGGGAGGCCCATGCGGGTAAACAAAGGCGTCAAAGCCAAGCAGGACCAGCAGCTGCCTGGATCTGGGACCCTGTCCACAGAGCTCAGGACAAACAGAGTCTCCAAGGACCCTGCTGGCCTTAGCCTCAAGGAAAAGGCAACAGATATTCCTGCATATGGGGTTTGTGGCTGTGCAGGACTGGCCTCTGACCTCACATGCCCAAGCCTAGCACTGGACAGAGCAGCTGAGACCTGGAGGTTCACTAGGAGCAGGGCCCTGGATTTCCCTTATGAGCCAGGGATCAGGGGCGGGCCAGGACCCCTCCTGCCCTCCCTCTGTCGCCTCCATGGCACCGGCTCCTAGATGAAGGTGTTCTCTGGGTTGTGTTCCCCCAGATGGCAGGGAGAGTTCACACCTTGGGGGTCGCCAGGCTGCCTTTTCTGAAGCCCAAGGTCCTTGCCAGGAAAGTTCAGGCCACAGGCCTTGTGCTCAGGGTTGGGGGCGGTGGCAAGAAGGTGCCTGCTGACCCCCAGCTCAGCTCCAGGCCCAAGTGGGTCCCCACAACCAGCACTCATCTAGAGGTCCTGGTGCACCCTGGCTGCTCTCGCCTCCGTTCCCCCTCACTGCTGAGGGCACAAGGACTGTGATGTTTGGAACCTGCCTGGTGTAGATGAAGACCCAAGGCCCGGAGCCCAGAGGGGTGCCAGACAGATCATCAGAGCGCAGCCAGCCCCTCCGCCCCTCTGCTGGGAGCAGACATCCCAGGAAGGGCTAGGGGCAAAGGCTGTGTGCAGGGTCCAGGAGGAAGCACTCTTCTCTGGGGTCTCTCATTCTGTTTAGCTAATGCCCGAGAGTTTGGGTTTTCAGAGGAGGTGACCTTGCACCTGGGGCCCCAGGGGACAATGGCCTTTCTCCTTCTGTGCTGGTGGTCCAGCCCTCCTTCGCTGCAGGGCTCAGGTGGGAATATCCCACAGTGGAGGGGACCTTCATGTGGTCATGGGCAAGACCCTGAACAAATCACAAGGTGGAAGGGCAGGGCTGTTGGGGGTGAGACCCAGGTGCCCACCAAACCCACTATTCCCCAGAGCAATGTCCAGGAAGGGGCCGGCCAGGAATTCTGCAGGTTGACAAGCTCCTGGTGCTCCGAGGCCTGCCAGAGTCAGAATAAGGCCCCTGCAGGTGTGGGTGGTGGGTATGTTTGTTGACACGTTGACAGGTGTTGCCCTCAGCGAGTCTCACCTGTGACCTGGACCCATGCCCTGCCCCTTCCTCACGCTGTCTTTGGTGCTTCCTGAGCTGACTCCACCTTCCTCGCACACCCCGGATGCCCACATGATGCCAGGCAGGTCCGTGTGGAGGAAGCCTGGATCCCATGCCCACGGCCCGTGGGAGGACACAGACACATCAGCAAGGTCGGGGATGTCGGGGGCTGGGCTGATACAGGCGGACTCCAGAGCTGCTGGTGGACAAGTGGACAGACCTCAGGGAGAGGGTGGCACTCGCAAAGGCCCTGGGACAGGACAGCACAGGGCATATCCAGGGATCAGGTCAGCCCTGGGCCCTCACAGCCGTTCGTTGGGCTTGTCAGTCCAGGTCTAGAAAGAACATAGGGACCCCATTCCTGCCCAGGACTGCACCACTGCCATTTCATCTCCAGCGGAAGAGTTTTTGGTGTAAAATTTGCGTGTTAGTGAAGCTCTTTTCTTCCTGAATGAGACAAAGTGCGTTTGTCGTGCTGGCATCACGCACCTGGGCAACTTCCTCCACCCAAGGCCAACTTGCGTACAGGCTCCCTTCCAGGGCAGGTGTCCGGCATTTAGAAGTCCAATAAATGAACAGGAAACATCATGCCTGCAGGGCTCTGGCGTCCCTGCATGTGTCAGCTCCTTCCATCGCCACAATGGCCCAGTGGGGAAGGGGCTCCCAGCACCCCCATCTTACAGATGAGAACACCCTGGCACAGAGAGGGAAGCTTGCCAGGGCCGTCATGTCCCCAGCTGGTGCGTCCCTTGATACAGTTGTCCCATTCCCTGTGCTGAGGACAGAGGCCAGTGCTTGGGGTCTGTCGGGGGACCATCTCTTTCTCTGCATGGTCTTTCTTCCCAGGACATGGGTTGGGTTCGTGTGGGCTCAGGGCTGACTGATGGGAACCCTATCCCGCTGCTCGGGATTCGGACTCCTGGACGCACAAGGAGAGGACGAAACTCAAGACGGGGGGCCGTGGATCGAAAAATATTGCAGAACTTCCCGAGGCGGGCCCTGTGAGATCCCTGAAACGGGATACACAGATCTGAACTTGGCCACATAATGCCGCTCTGTTCGGAAAGGGCCCGGAGCGCTGGGCGCCTGAGCTGTCTTTCAAAGAGTGATAGTTACGGAAATTAGCGGTGCAGAAATCTATACTCATCATTCAGCAGGGGCCTTATTAACTGTCTTACGATGTGATGGGTGGCTCGGCCTTCTGACTTTGAGGGCCTGGGAGAGGCCATCCTTGTGCCCGGCCTCCAAGAGAGGTGCTGGAGGAGTACCTGGGCAGCGCTGGCTTAGCCGCTTCCGGGGTCCCTCGAAATGCAAGCGGCAATTTTATTCTGCTCTAAGTCCTGGGCAGAGCATGGGCCAGGAGGATGTGCGGCAGACTGCCATCCTTGATCTCTTCCCGGGATAGCAGTCACAGTGTGAGAGAATGGAGACCGGTCCGGCAGAAAGCCAGGCCCAGGAGTTGCCCCGGCTGGGTGCTCCCCATGGAGCAAGGGGCCTAGGAGGAACCTGGGCTTCACACATATGTGGCTTCCTGCTGGCCCCACCCTGAGCCTCAGGGGATCCACCCCCCGAGCTGCAGCTGCTGCATCTGCACCGTGGGAATCCTGATAGCAGCCGTGTGTTGTGTGCAGGTCAGCGGAGGTAACGGGAAGGCCCAAGCCCTTGGAAGAGACCCAGTAAATGGCGTTGCTTTGATCACCATCCCAGCAGCCAGAGCACCAGAGGGGCCACAGCCTCCTAGATCTCAAAGCTCCCCACATGCCCTCCTGTCCCAGCCCCCCATTTCTCATGAAGGGGCCTCACCAGGCCATGGGCGATTGTGTTCATAATTGCATCCATGCCAATTTTAATAAGATCTAAACGCTAAAAGTGCCATATCAGTGCTCAGTGCTGCTGTGCCCGTGTTGGGACAAGTTGGTTCTCAGCATCTCTAAGGAGCTTGTCAGAAATGCAAACTTTCTGCGTCCCAGTGCGGTAGGGGCCAGGGGCTCTGTGTTAAGGTTGCTTGGGTGATCTTGATTCCGGTTTGAGAACCACTGGGTTGGGCACAGAGTGAAAGTCCCACTTCCCACTCCTGTTCTTCTCTATGGGAAGGTCACAGCATCTCCCACTACTCGGGAACACCTGAGAAACTCCCAGCACCCCTCCTGACCCTATCTCCTTCCAAGCACTGCCAGCACTTCCCCTGGGGCTCCCATGGGACATGGCACCCTCAAGATGCCTTTGTGTCTGGTCCAAGCTGGGCATAGGGGCGGAAGCCCAGCATGATTTGTCCAGCAAGGCTGGCTTAGGGACCAGAGTCTCCGGCCGAAGAGGCCTTAGCAGGATGCTTGCCTTCCAAGGTCGTGCTAATGACCTTCAGCACATGATGGATTTATTGAGGGGCCAGCATGTTGTGCTGTGTTGTCCAATGACATCATCACAAGGAACCTGCCGTGGCCCGGCCTCAAGTCCTGTTACTCAACACTCCCATAATTAACCGAAAGGCCAGAGGAGAGAGCCAGGCGGTGGTGCAGTGGCCGGGGCGGGTGGCCCTTCCAAACCGGTTCATTTTTGGCCCTGGGAATCCAGGCTGTCCATCTGCGTCCATGGCCTTTGATCCTCTGCCCCAGTGTCTGCGGCAAGAGAGAGACCAGAGCACGAAGAGATAAGCCACACTCCAGGCTGCCCTCCAGCCTCTGCTGCAGCTGTGGTGTCCCCCGAGTGCTGAAAAGAGCTCTCCCGACAAGCAGCACCATGACCTTCACCCTTGACCATACTGTCTGGGGACAGATGGAGTGGAGTGTCACAGGGGAAAGGACAGGCGATCTGTCTGCTCCCCTAAAGCAGTGGTAGGGCCAGATGGCGAGGGAACCCTACCAGGCTTCCTGCAGGGTGGGGGTGGCGGGTGAGGGTAACCCCAGGAAACAGGGATCGCAAAGGTGAAGCGAAGGGGAGGACAGTGAAGCCGGGTTGGTCGGGGGTCAGGAGACCAACCCTGATGCCCAGCAATGAAATGCACGCATCTCAGAAGGGCCTAGTGGTCCTGCAGTGGTGAGGGGCGGCCAGGCCTGGGGGCAGAGGTGCTGGTGTCTCCCACCATTCTTCCTTGGACTGTCCCACACAGAGGCACTTGGCTCCGGCATGAACTTGGGTCTGGCATAGCCCCAGCTGCTGTCTTTCTGCAGTTAATTACCAGGACGAGAGAAAACATCCAAGCTGCCTTTCATGGGGATGTCACCCACGGGGGTGGGGACTGCATCCTACTGACCCCATATTCCACCCCAGTGCCTGGCACGTGGTCGGGGCTCAGAGACATTTGTTGAGAGAAAAACTTCACACTTGGGTAGAGTCACCAGAGCAAAACCTGCTTCTGTAGAGGGTCTTGTACTGAGGAGTGAAGGGGGCGGTAGATGCATGCTGGAGAGCTGGGTGCCCATGGGCCCCATATGTCTTAGAAGCAGTCAGGCACCACCCAGGCTTCTGGGTGCAGAGTTATAGTAAGCGGGGTCCACGTCTGCATCCACGGCCCAAGCCCATCCACTGTGTTGGAACGAAGCCTTTGAAAATGGCCACGGACGCCGGTTTTGATAATAGCATGTGGGTAAAGCTTGAATTGCTATCTGGGCGTGATTCACCGCCCGTGAACCGGGCAGGCGTAATAGGCAGGAGCGACCACTGGGGGCAAAGTCAGAATGCAAGTTTCTGGGAGGAGGAACGCCCAGCTGGCCACCGGATGGAACTCCGTGACTGTTCCATAAAGAGGGAGGCAAGCCAGAGTGGATGGTCCTGGGGGCGTGTGCTCAGCTAGACTCGCAAATTGTCCTTGTTTTGAGTGCGTGGTTGTCTGGGCTAATCGTCGGGTATTTTGCTGTTAAGAGCCTGTTGAGGTGGATTTATGAAGAATCCCAGTGGCTGTTTATGCCGATGCTCAGTGGTGGGAGTCAAGGTTAGCGGTGTGTAGCTGGCGGTTTTGTCTCCTGGTTCACCTGGCCCTTGGAGATGGGATGGCATGGTCGATCTCCCCAGCCCTGGGGCTTCTGAAGGCCCTCCTGTTGCTCAGCACGATTCATAGGTGCTGGGAGTCTGTGCATGTGTGACACAGGATTTGATTTTTGGCTTCTCCACAGCCTTGGCTGGGATATTCCCTGTCACACTGTGGGGCTCACTGCTTCCCTCAGGACTAGATGTTCCCCATGTCCCCTCACCCTCCAGCCATGGCCGGTGAAGATGGGAGCCCCTGACCTGAGATCTGCTTACCGGATAAACAGCGGAACTGAGTGGGTATACCCAGGGTGGGGAGGAGTGCATGCTCCCAGCCTTCTCCAAGAGGCTCACCCGGGGCTTCTCTTATATAGAGGAAGCAGGTGACAGATTGGATGCTTCTCTCTGTCTCGTGGCCAGCCGTGGCTTTCCCTCCCAATGTGGCTGCAGGATCATGGTGGGGCGGGGCCCCAGAAAGGCTCAGAAGTGTCCTAGGTAGCCAGTGGAGCCCAAGGATCAGTGCCAGCCCCCCAGCCCAGGCCCCTATGTGTTTCTTTCCCGCCTTAGCAGCCCCTCCCCCAGGGGAGTCCTCAGACAGCCCCCACATGGAGCAAGGGCTGGAGGAGAAGGACGTCTTCCTCTGACTCAGCTTAGTCAGAGCAGCGACCCTGTCCCACTCCATGTTAGCTGTACTTGCTTCAGAATTAATGAGACATGACCTCATAGTTGTCCAGGAAATGCCCACAAGAGAGTCGGGCCCAAGAGCCTGAGCAGAACCGGAGCAAGCCCAGCCAGGGTCCTGCCAGCCTAGCTGGCATTTGTGTTCTCAATTCTCCTCTCCAATCATAGCACAAACTGGAATCACCTCCACGAGCTTCAAGAACCAGAACTTGGCAGGGGTGGCAGGGCATGTGGAACCAGCCAAGCACATTGGGCCCCACCCTGGGATGTCGCGCCACACCTGGGGGCAGGTTGAGGGTGGCTTACCCAGAGCCGGGCCTCATAAGGCTCTCCCCCAGGTGCCTCCCACCCGTGGGTTCAACTGGCTTTGAAAGAGCCACCTCTGCCTCCTCAGAACGCCCGCTTCTGGCCAGGCACGGCTCTGTGTTTACAGAGCTGCTGATGTGAGAGGCCTGAGCACTCCAGCAGACAGGGCGCCCAGGAGACAAGGCACACAGGTGACAGGGCACCCAGCAGACAGGACATCCCAGGTGACAGGGTACTCCAGGTGGCAGGACATCCCGACAGAGCACACCAGATGACAGGATACCCAAGAGGCAGGATGCCCAGCCAACAGGGCATCCCGGCTTACATCATAACAAGAAATGGGTCACAACAGCTGCAAGACGGCTTAGGAAGGCATCAGGGCTTGCAGGGCTAACCACGTGTGGCCTCAGTCCTCCCTCTTTAAATGAGGGTGGGGCTCGTGGGATCACGTGCGGAGGAGTCACGTGCTGAAAGAGGACAGAGAGGTGTCCCAGGGCTCCTCAGGCCGCTGGTCCCTCTGGAGACCCGAGATGGCTCCTGGGAGTGAGATCCCCTCGGAGCCCTGCTGACCCCTGCCCTGCACCACCCTGGGATCATGGAGCTGGGGGATAAACAGGGGTGTCCCAGCACAGGTTTGCAGGCCGGCACTCAAGATGGGTGGTGCGTGTGTGTGGGGTGCACAGAGGGCCCTTCAGCTGTCACCTCCTGGGCAGAGACAAGGATCCAGCGTCCTCTTCTCCCTCCCCCAACGTACAGCTGCCCCATCAGGCCCAGGCCCGCACGCCCCACCCGCTCGCCCACTGTGACTTTGTTTAGTCTGGGGAAAGCTCCGTTGACAGCGTTTCTGGGCGATGGGCTCTTTTTTCTCCAGATTCTTCCAGAATTCTGTGGGCTGAAGACGCCACCACGCAGCCCCAGGGAGTGAATGATCTCCCAAGTGGAGAAGTTGCTGTCTCCCGGGGCCGCCAGGGTCCAGCTCTGCTGGTGAGAGTGGGGATAACTAGGGCGTGACACCCCCGCCCCCCTAGGAAGGCCACTGAGACAGGCCTCCCCTCCCTGCTCACAGCAGAAGGCTGTGGGACGGAATGTTCCAGAAGGGCTCCGAGAGCTCTGCTTCATTCCCACTCCGGGGACTCCCCACAAGGACAGAGGGCCTGTGTTCAGACTTCAGTTTGGATGGGGAGTCTAGCCAGACCCAGCCCCGGGGCTCGCAGTCCTCACGTTCTGTGACCACAGGTCATGGGTCATGGTGTCCTGCCCACAGGGTGGCCTCTCAGCTGGGTTGAGGGACTCCCTACCACTTTAAGGAGACACCCAGTGCCACGTCTGGTGACCACCCAGCCCCTTCCCGTCTGCAGGGACCGGAGCCAATTTTCCATCCTAGAAAGGATGTGCTCAAAGTCGTGATGGTCAAGAGGCAGCCTCGGAGGCTGGCGGGGCCAGGAGGGGGCAGCGCCGGCCCTGTCACCTGAAGAGTCCCAGGTAACATGGGACTTGAGGATACACCCACCCAGTTGCCCAACAGTGCTTACTGCCTTCCTGTTTTGCCAAGTGCTGAGCTCTGTGGGGCCGGGTAGGAGCTCTGGGACACTTGAGCTCAGGGCGTCGGGAATGGAGGTGGGAGGTGAGGGGCCCCACACCCGAGTCATCACCTCCTCTTTTGGCGTGATGTGCCAGAGAGGGGAGGGGCCTCTGGAGGGGAGTGAGGGGGTTCCAACAGGGTGCACCTGACCAAGGGCAGGAGGGAGCTCGGGGTCATGCGGCAGGGGATGCTCTGGAGGCCAGGGGTGCTTTGATGGGGTGCTGTGAGGTGGGGAGTGCTCTGAACGGGGTGCTCTGGGGGGGTGCGCAGCTGAGGCAAATGCCAGTGGCATCCATAGGCACTGTGTGCGCCAGAGCAGAGCTAGCAGCCCAGGACAGGGCCAGGACAGTAAGGTCGGGGACTGGGAAGGGGAAGGGTCTTTTCCTGGGATGCCCTAGGCCTTGTTCAATGGCTGGTGCTGCTGGACTCAGACTGGGGTTGCATCCTGATGAACGCAGTGCAGGGTGAAAGAGCTCTAAGTCTGAGTACCTGTGGCACCCCTCACCACAAGCTCCTGACTGAGCCTGGCCTGCCTGGACTGAGTCCAGATGCTCACAGTTACCCACGGTGACAGCTCGTCTCCCACAAGACCTGTTTCATAATGGTGTGTTGATCGTCTCTAGAGTTTATGGAGCACGTGTCTGAAGGTGGAGGCAGAACAGCGGGCAAGTACTTGGGGTGCCGGTGATTCGTGCACCTTCAGGAGGTGTGCAGAGCAGGATTGCTGTCATCCCTCGTCCGGCCACTCTTTCCTGGCCCAGCCCGGGGCTCAGCCCATCTCAGCCCCATGTCACCAGTGCTTGCGTCCATTTCTTTTTTTTTTTTTTTTGATTTGGAGTCTCACTCTATCACCCACACTGGAATGGAATGGCCGCTCCCTGCCACCGTAACCTCAACCTGCTGGGGTCCGGCGATCCCTCTGCCTCAGCCTTCCAAGTACCCGGAATTACAGGTATGTGCTACCACGCCCGGCTGATTTTTTGGTTTATTGTAAAGATGAAGTCTCACTGCCCATACGGGTCTCGAACCCGCGGACTCAGGCAATCCACTCACCTCAGCCTCCCAAAGGCGCGGGATGACAGGCTGAGCCACCAAGCCCGGCTATTTGCGTCCATTTCTGACGAGCTCTGTGTCCTTCCCCTGCATCTACCACCGTACCTGGGACCGAGGGTCCCTGCCAATAACTGATGGGAGTACTGAGGGTGGCATGATGGTGGGTGGGGGCTGGCAGTGGCAGGAAGGATCCAAGAAAGGTACCAATTGAGGCTGGCACCAGGCATAGTCCCGCTGTGTCTCCAAGTTGGGGGAACAGAGGGTGTCAGAGAAGGGCTGCCCAGAGGCAGGAGGGACCAGGAGGAGAATCCCACGGTCCAACACGCCGGGAGGACAGAGGGAACGATGGCAGGATGCATTTCAAGTGCTCCCAGAGATCTGCCCATCACCAGACCCCAATGAGGAGGCTGCCGAGATTTTGGGGACGGCAGGAGGTGGGCAGTGCAGATGAGGGCCATGCTTCCCAGGAGCTCCCTAGGAGCCAAACATCTGGGCTCTGGAATCAGTGCAGAGTGACCGAGCATCTTCTGTCCCTAAATCAGTGGGCTCTGCCCTTGACCAGGGACCCGAGTATGCAAGAAATGTGTCCCTCTGCAAATGCCCCCCGCCACCTTCTCCACCCTCCTGGCTTGGGTCTGAGCACCCAGTGCTGTGTTCTGCCTCCTCAAAGGCTTGACCCAGAGAGCAGAGGCTCCAAGAAGCAGCTTGCTTGGGATGATGAAATGGTTTGGAACCGGACTGTCCACTCCAGGAGCCACCGGTCAGATGTGGCCACTGAGTCGCGAAACGTGGCACATACAATTGAGGCCATGGCACTTTTGTATCATTTAGTTTTAGTTAAGTGATGTTTAAATGGTGACCCCATTGGCCAGGACAGTCCCAGACGTCCATGGCACATCATGGGCCCTCAGCAGGTGACTGTGGTCATGGGGTCATGGCTGGGTTGAAGACAAGCTCCTTCCAGCCGAACTGAAGATTCTCTCTGTTCTTACAATGTTAACCTTCTCATGAAAATCTGGGACCCCCGGTTTCTGGGGCTGGTGAAAGAATAGGTACAGGGATGTCCTGGAAATGCCGGAGCTGCAGACGAGGCAAACGTTCCTGTGTCTCTGATTACATTTGGGCAAAAAGCCGTCTTTTCCTTCACCCTGTGCTTTGCTGCAAATCTTTCCTGTGGCTTTGACGCGTCTGGCCCCAGCAGCGTACCCTGGGCTTTGGGACGGGTCATGTGCATGACTAGCCAGGAATGTGGGGTCCAACGTGTGGGATCCCAGCGCCGGCTTCCCAGGTCCCCCTGTCGGGAGCACCGCCACGAGACGCAGCGCCTGCCCACTCTCTCGAGATGGTGCCACTGCCCCGCTGGAGTTTCCACATCATGGCTGTGAGCATCTCAGATCCTGTCATCCTCTGGTCTTTAGGAATAGGTTTTCTCTTCTAGCAGGTGTCTGTGGGGTCGCTGTAAATGGGGCACCGTTGCACTTGGGAAAACAGTTGAAGATGTGAGGATTTGTTGCCCCATGTCTGGTCCCACCGAGACCTACGATCATCTGTGTTTCCTCTCATCCCTCTCTGTTATGATTCGTCTTTTCTGTCTTGTCCCCCCCACCCCCTGTGTGCATGTGGAATAAATTACTGTGACCGCTGAGCAAGAGATGGGCAGCTGTGGTTGGGAACTTCTTCCTGAACAGCTTAGTCCACAGTCCAGACACATCGTGCCCTCGACACTGCAAGTGAAGACTTTGCACCCCAAGTGTAGACTTCGTATCCCAAGCGTAAGAAGCCCTGGTTACTGGTGTTATCTGTCTGCTCGGGGCACTTTTCACCCAGAAGTCCAGTTCCCTTCTCTTGTCCCCAGCACCTTCCACCGGGCGAGCTCAAGGTCAGGGTTGCAACCGTGAAACAGTTTCTAGAACTATTTGCCAGACAAACGAATAAATGAAAAACCAGTACGTGAGTTTGTGGCAGGGCCTGAAGACCTCAGTCACCAGGAAGTCGGCATCACAAGAGCAGGAGAGAATCTCTAGCTCAGACTGGAAGGAGCATGTCGTCAACCAGGCCACAGCCACCATCATCTGCTGAGGGTCCACACTACACCATGGAGACACAAAGACATCATCCAGGGCTGTCCTGGCCTGCGGGGTCACCATTTGAATGTCACTTAATTAACACTCAACCAGTAAATGCATGTGTGCCCTAGAGACAAAGGGACATGTAGGTTTGGTTGTTTTTAAGTAGCCCCTTGATCAAGCACTCCATTGTCTGTATTTTCAAAGGACAACGTCCTGGTAACCCCACGGTCAGGCTGACTCCCAGCAGGGTCCAGTCCCTTAATGAGGCTTCTCTGAGACTCAACTACGGACTGTGTCCAGGGCTTGGAAGATGTCAGGTGCCCAGGACAGGCATGTTTGCCAACCACAAAGACACACAGGAGGCTCGGCCAGGAAACCACATATGCTGTTTGCTGTCTGAGGGATTATTACTTAACTCTGAGCAAAGCCACTGTCCAAAGCAGGCCCAGTGTCCAGGGCGTCCCCAGTACAGGAGGACACGCTCACACTTGAGCCACAGTCTGTATTTCCCAATACGCTGGAGGTCTCCAGAGGGGCTAGAGAAATGCCTCCTGGTCCTCTTGCTTGAGACCCTTCTTGTGGGAGTCTGTCCTGCAGGTGCTAGTCACGGAGTTCTGCAGATTCAGCCCTGGCAAGGGTAGAGAGCCCTTTGGCCAAATGGGAATAAGATTGTTCTGATGATCTGCATGCACAGCTCGTTCTCCTCATCCTCAGCCGCAACTCTGCTCCTGAAAGGGCTGGGAACTCAGCTGACACTGGACCGCCGCTCCTAGGGGAAGGACAGGGCTGGGCTCCCGTGAGCCTCTGATCACAGCGTTCTCATCAACTGGCCAACAGACAACCTCATTCTGGGTACGTTTGTTTGAAGACACCTGAGTGAGCCTCAGAGGCTCTGTGAGCTCTGTTCCAGGCCACGGCAGCAAAGTGAATGCTGAAATCAAGCAGGGCTTGCAACTGTTTAGGTTTCCCAGTGCATGCGAAGGTCGTGTTTACACGATCCTGTAGTCTAAGTGTGCGTTATCATGTCCAGCAAAGTGAAGTGCAGACCTTCATTAAAAACACTTCACTGCTTTAAAAAAGTGGCACAGAGACATGAAGTGAGCACAAACTGTTGCTTGACACAGCATTGCCCAAACCAACAATGTGTGAAAAAGCACAGTATCAGGCCAGGCACAGTGGCTCACGCCTGTAATTCCAGCATTTTGGGAGGCCAAGGTGAGAGGATTGCTTGAGCCCAGGTATGTGAGACCAGCCTAGACAATATGGCAAGACCTCCTAAGTACCAAAATTAAAAAGATTACCCAGGCATGGTGGCGCATGCCTATAGTCCCAGCTACTCAGGAGTCTAAGGCAGAAGGACTGCCTTGAGCTCAAGAGGTTGAGGCTGTGGTGAGCTGAGATCATGCCACCACACTTCAGCCTGGACAACAGAGAACCCAACTCAAAAGAAATACATGAATGAATGAATGAACAAACAAGTAAACAGTATCAGCAAAGAGTCGTCAAGAGACACATCATGAAACAAGGCCTTCCTGGGTACACTGCTGACCCTCTGGCATCAGCTACACGGTGTTGTTGCTCTAGCTCATGCTTGAACAGCCGCCAGCACCCACACAGTGCCCCAGCGGGTGCAGCACAGCCTTCCTGCACCCAGAAACCTGAGATGGCACCCAGCACTGTGCCTGCCAATCACCCACAGAGCCCAAACAGAAAGGACCCAGCACTCAACAGAAGACCAGCCAGGACATGCCCAGCAGACGGCTTCACTCGTTCACCCTCTGAGAGGATCCAGGGGTGCCTACAAGGGCATGCCAAGTAATGACACATCTTAGCAAGTTGGCAAATTCACACATAAGAAATCTGAGCCTAGTGAGAGTTGACTGCATGAACATATACCGGGGTGCCCCAAAACCGTATGCACAGTTTAAGGAGGACTTTCGCTCAAAAGATGGTGTTCAACAAATGAATGCTAGCATCACCATGTGACAGGCAGGAAAGTCAAAGAAAATGGTGGAAGCACTGTTGAGCAAACATCATGCTACACATTGTACTGTACTTCAGTTCAACTTTGAAAATTAATACATAAATAGCATCTCTTAAAATGCGTGCACGTGGTTTTCGGCACCCCCGTATATACATAAAAATATTGATCAGCCTTGTTGCAATGTGATTCTCATGCCATAAAATTCACCCTTGCCAGATGCTGGCTTTTAGTATATTCACAGAGTAGCACGACCATCCTGCTAGCTAATCTTAGACCATTTCCATCCTCCTAGAAAGAATCCTCAGACCTGTCAGCAGTCACTCCTCCCCCTCCACCCCACCCCACTCTGCCACCCGCCCTGGCAACCACTAATGTCCCCTCTGCTCTGTGGATTCGCCTGTTCTGGGCACTCATCTAAGTGGACTTCCCCATGCATGATCTTTGGTGCCTGGTGTCTTCTGCTCAGCATCATGTCTTCAAGGTTCACTCACACTGTGGCATGTGCCAGTACTTTCTTCCTGTTGGTGGCTAAGTAATAGTCCCTTGTGTGAGTGCCACATTCCACTGAACTGTCATCTGCTGATGGGCATTCGGGTTATTGTTGCATCGTGAGTAGTGCTACTCTGACCATTCCTGGGTGGATTTCTGTGTTGACAGCTGTCTTCATTTCCCATTGGTATGGACCTAAGGTGGCTTGTGGGCCCCCTGGGGCTCTTTGACTTTTCCAGTTGTCCTCGAACTATCTTCCACAGTAGCTGTGTAATTTGCACCACCCGCCCAGCAACATGAGGGTCTGACTTGACCACATCACTGCCAACCCTTGGCGTTGTCTTGTGCTTGTGGCCATCCCCTGGGAGTTCCATGTACCGTCTTACAGACGTGGACGTGGTGGGAACATCAGGAGGCTGTCAGTTTCTGGTTCCCTGGGGACAGCGAGACCGGGACCCAGCCAGGCCTGGATTCCTGGTGGTCCTATCTGCATGAGTACAGCAGGCAGGCGAGCAGGCAGGCTTCTGATGCACTTCCCCCTGACAGGCCACCTCCATCTGTTGAAACCAAATATGTGGTCCAGGACAGATACCTGCCCCCTCTTGTGCAAGACAAAGCAAGCCTGCATCTCACCTTGGCCTTGTGGCCACTGGTCCAATGAACCCCTCAGCAAGGTGTGCGACCCAGAAGGCACTACTCATAATGCCTCAGGGTTGGGTTTTCGTGCACATATGTGATGCTGTGGCTGAGACAGGGAGTGTTGGGACCTCCCAGAGCACATCTGATGGCACCCAACCAATACCCTCTGTCCCCTTCCTCTTTGCAGATGTCCAGCAAGGCTCTGGAATTCTTGGGATACACAGGGAGTGGCTGTGGAACACCAGTTGCTCCCAAGGCTTCCTTCCCCTGGGCTATAGCCCCACAGTTACAGGGGACCCTGGGCACGCGGCCACCTGGGCAGACCCCACCTTCTCTGCGGCCTGTCCTCCCTGTCACCCTGGGTCGCTGACCTCTGAGACCTCCACCGGCCCCCACCCTTCCCTCAACCAGGCCCACTCCCTGCCTGGTCCCTAACCTTGTACGTGGCTTTCTGCTCCTAGCCCAGGGTGGCCCCAAGTCACAGTCCCATGTCCAAGGGCTGCCCCCCACAGGCGAGCTAGCCCTGTGGGGTGAGGCATGTGATCCTGGTGATGCCCACAGGAAGGACTTCGCCAAAGCTTGTGGGGCCCCATCAGGCCACGAGCTTCTGCCAGGCCTCTCGGGGGCCCACGTCCTTGGTGCCCAGCGTCTGTGTGCCCGGCCAGAGCTGGACAGTGCCCTGCCCTCCTGTGCACTTTTGACCTTTAGGATGAATCGTGTTGAGAAGCAGATCCCAGCTCCGATGTACTCGGATAGTAACTAATGGCACGAGAGAGACACCACCGGCCACCCCGCCTGCAGAGAGGGGAGCGTGGGTGGCCGCCTTCTGAGCAGCACTTGGCCTTCGGTTGTTCCATTTGAGAACATTTTCATTGAGATTTACAAGGGACCCACCCTCTGCCCCCATTAGCTCGGAGAGGCACCTAGAGCTGTGCGGGTGTTTATGATGTCTCAGGTCTCCCCGAGAACAACGTCACTAGCCCGGCAACTGTCCTATGGGCCGCCACCACCAACTTCCACCCCACAGGCACCTTCTGAAACTGGAATCTCATTTCACTACAAAGCCAGCCTCCACGTATGACCTCCAGGAAGACACAACCCAGGCCACGTCCACGTGTGGCAAGAACCACTCAGCCTGGGAGAGCTCAGAAAGGAAAGAGCTCAAAGGATGGATCCTGGTGCGTCACCACGATGGGCTCCAGACCCCCTCACTAGGTCTGTTCACACAGAGCTGTGTCCAGCAGAATTCCCCTGGGATGTGTCTTGAATTCAAAGTTGCACGTCCTGCAAAGGACAGGGGCCCTTGGAGCACTGGGAACACCTTCTCAGGGTGGCATGACGCAGCGTTGTATGCTTGTCCTCACTCTGCAGCCCGATGGTGTGATTCTCCCTGAGGATGGAACATCTGCAACACCTCCGACCGAGATGAAATCAGACACTGACTCCCAACACATGGCGTCCCCCATGATCCCAGCTACCTTCTTCCCCAGCCTCAGGAGTTCCATTTGCCCAGGGGCTCTGGGAGTCAGCACTGGAAGCCTCACATCCCAGGAAGCCCCTCAGGCACCTGCAAACCAGGCAGTCGGTCACCCTACAGACTCAGTAACCATCACAGACCAGGCCCTGTGGGTGGCCACCGGGTCCTTCTTGTTCCCACCAGGAGGTTAGTGACTCAGTGGCTTGGAGCATGGCTGTCTGGGGCGAGACTCTTCCTGTACAGCGAGGGTGGGGTTTGTGTGATGCAGAGGCTCACCACGCACCTTCCTGGACTTCAGACGCATTTCCTTGCACCTGGTTTTCCTAAAAAGCAGTGCATCTCTGGCTTCTAAGCCTCTGGCTTATGCTGCAACTCTGAGAAAGAGGCAGATACCAGGGCCCAGTGAGGAACTGGACCCAGGTCTGGGTTCAAGCAAGACAGCTGGTGGGACGTCCAGCTCTGTACCTGCTGGCTGCATGACTCTGGCAGGTGCCTCGGCCTCCTTCCTCCATGCTGCCATGACTCTTGTGTCTGGGTAGTGGGATGTGGTATCACACTACAATAAAGACTGCCTGTGGGGCCTGGTGTACATGGGACAGGGGTATGGCAGTGCCTCCCTGGAGTCTGGATGAGCCAACCCTAGGTGAGCCCAGATCCATGGCTCCCCGAGGGCAGGGGCGAGCAGCCCCAGGCTCCCTGGACTTCCCAGTTCCTGCTGGGGAGTGGGTCTCTGGTCCCTCATGCATCTTGGCCCAGGTTGCACCCAGGGATGGAGAGGGAAACTGAGGATACCAGGCCTTCTGCCCCACTCCCTCCCTCCTTCTCCTTCTCTTTCCACCTCCCCCTCGGGCAGACAGGCCTCCCGGTCGCGCCCTCCTCTGTGCCCAGTGACCTTCCCCGCCTCCTCAGACAGTGATGCTGAAAGGTCATCGCGAAAGAAAACTGCCTTCCATCACCAGGCGAGACGCCCACGCCCAGGTTTGCACGAGGTGCAGGATCCAAGCCTGTCACCCTCATCCCCACCCCCATGATGCGGGGGTCTGGCCATGCAAGTTTCAGCCTCAGGGAGCATTTCCAAAATGCCCCCCAGACCAGCACCTGCCAGCTCTGTGGCCTTGGGCGACTTTCTTAACCTCTTTGTGCCACATTCTCATTTGTAAATTATGGTAGAGCTGGAAGGAGGATTCTGTGAGTAAAAACAGGGGCCTGGCAGCAGCATGTGGACTGAAGGGGCTCAGCAAGCTTCAGTGAGGGCCTTCCTATGGTATGACCAGGACCACAGGCCCCCACCCATCTGCAGAGGTTGGCCTCCTGCAGGGGTCAGCCCTTGAACTATGGGACTGTGGCTCTGAAGCCCAGGGTCATGCTGGCCTAAGGAGCAGTAGGCCACGCTTGAGGTCTGGGAGCAGGCCTGGGTGAGGAAAGGGTGGCAGCTGGTGGGGGCCTCAGGACCCAGGGACCAGGGGTGGATTGGGCTGAGCATGTGGGCCCAGCACTGGTTCAGGCCACAGACTCTCTGCAGAAGCCCCAAGAGCAGCCCTCCCCCAGGGCCAAGTCAGGGGCCACAGAGGGGTCAAGCACCCCCACCCAGGGCAAGCCTGACGTAAGGCAGGAAGTGTCCTGAGACCCCAGCCTTACCTGGTGGACAAGCCTCGGTGTGTGTGTGTGTGTGTCTGTGTGTGTGTGTGTGTGTGTCTGTGTCTGTGTGTGTGTGTGTGTGTGTGTGTGTGTGTGTGTCACAAGACTTCATTTGAGTCTTGTTTTTTTGCATGGAATCCATGCTTTAAATAAGAAGTCAGGGCATGGCCACATGCACATATGCATGGTTTGTGACTCCCAGGGCAAGGCTGCACCCACTCTCCCTCAGCTTCTTTATCTGTACAGTGGGCACCACAGTAGCAGCTCTCTCTGCAGTGGCTCAGGAGGTTGGCGAACTGAGGAGGCTGCAGCAAGAATGTGCCTTCCTTGTCTCAGCCTCTGAAGTTCAGTGTCCTTCCACCCTCCCTAGGGAGCCCCAGTGTCAGACACGCCCTTCCCTCACTAAAGCCAGGCAACCCGGAGCTATTTTGGGGGGAACAGCAGCCCCTATACCTCCTCCTCTGAGCTCTGGCCCCGTTTCTGGCCTCACAGCCCGTGGGCCTCTGAGCTCCAAGGGTCCCAGCCAAGCGCCACCTGGGTGAGGTCCTCAGTCCCCGAGCCCCTCACCCCCAGAGGAGCTGCCCCAGACTCCCTGGTCCTCACCCCCGTTGACTCTCCCCCTTGACCTTTTATTATTGTGACCACTCTTGCTGAAGCCTCAGATGAGAAGGTGCCAGGGTGAAGTGTTCCTCTGTGTGTGTGTGTGTGTGTGTGTGTGAGCATTTGCGCACATGTGTAAGCATATGTATGTGCATGTGTGAGCATGTGTTCATGTGAGTGAGCAGACCTGAGGGTATGTGTGCACGTGTGTGGTGTGCACATGTGTTCAAGGGTGTGCGCATGTGGGTGTGCCTATGTGTAAGGGCGCGTGTGAACATACACGTGTGTAAGCATATATATGTGCATGTGTGAGCATGTGTTCATGTGAGTGAGCAGACCTGAGGGTATGTGTGCACGTGTGTGGTGTGCACATGTGTTCAAGAGTGTGCGCATGTGGGTGTGCCTATGTGTAAGGGCGCGTGTGAACATTCACGTGTGAAAGCAAGGGTAGTGTGGAGTGTGAGCGACGTGGGTGGTGGTGGTGGCAGGTGCCAACAGACCTCACCAGAACCTGGCCTGAAATCCCATCAGCTTTGAGGTGCCCACTGTGTGTGGCGTGGGCACTGAGGAGTGGGGTGGGGTTAAGCCCAGGGCCGAGGGTCCCTGCTGGGTCCTGAGCAGCCTCACTGCCCCCTCATGAGAACCAGGCCCCTCTCGCAGGAGGGCCACTCTCACGGACCCTCTGCTATCCCCAGCGTGGATGTGTCTAGATGTATGAATTTGCTTCTTTCACTTTGGAAACAAAGGGAGGAGCCAAGGCCAGAGGGAGGAAGAGAGAAAGGGAGAAAGAGTAGAGAGGACAAAGAGAAGAAGAGAGGGAGGAAGAAGGAGAGGGAGAAAGAGGAAAAGAGGAGAGACAGAGAGGAAGGAAGGGGGGAAGGGAGACCCAGGAAGAGAGGGAAGGAGGGGGA
>NW_007113100.1:230442-237842 GCF_000164805.1 Carlito syrichta
GAGAGGCAGAGGGAAGAGAGGGAGAGAGAACGTGAGAGAGGGGGTGGGAAGAGAGGGAAGGGGGGGAAAGAGAGGGAAAGAGAGAGGGAGGAAGGGAGAGAGGCAGCCGGAGGGATTCTGGGTGGAATTCCATTTCCCCTGCACTGCCTGCAAACCTGCCCCAGCAGTGGCACCTCTGCCCCGGGCCGGCTGGGCGGTGACATCCTGACCCCTGGGCACCTTCCAGGCCGGGAGCCCAGACCCCGTGAGCAGGTCTCCGCAGAAAGAGAAGAAGTCACCAAGGGTCCCTATGGGCCAAGGACCAGTTAAGCATGATACGGATCTGTATTCAGATATTGAACCCTCACCCTGGCCTTTAACAGATGGGGAGTTGGGGCACAGAGAGGTGCAGCAGCTCACCCAAGTGGCACAGCCAGAAAAGGCAAGACTTGGGTGAAGCTGGGTCTGCCCCATCCATGAAGCCGGCTCCTCCTGGGGAGCAATCTGGGCTCCCTCCTCCCTCCAACCCAGGGATACTCAGGCTCAGCATCTTTCTAACCAGACTCCAGAGCTGAGAGAGCACTACTCCCAGACCAACCTGAAGGCTGACGTCCACACTGCCCTTGCTCTGGGTCCTGGGGACTGCAGGGCCCTTGTCGCAGGGCAGTTCCCACTCTGCAGATCAGCTCCCAGGCCCAACCTGAGGTCTGGGCCCCGTGGGGGGAATCCCCAAGAAAGCTGCTGCAGAAGGTTCTGCAGCATGAGGCCCAGGAGCCCAGCTGGGGCAGAGGGTGAGCAGTTCATCTCCCCACTCAGCTGTCCCCTGCCTCCCATCTCCCCCGTGTTGCTGGGATTCAGTGAGACAGGGCCCCGCCGGGCAGTGCCAGCTTCCTCACCCTGCAGGTCACTCCCGGGCTCATCCCCGCCAGAGCCTGTGGCCAACGTGGAGACCAGTCGGCAAGGGCACAGCATTCAGGAGCCCGAGCCTGGGCAGCTGGGAAGCAATAGCTTGTCACTAGTTGGGAACATGAGGAGCAGGGGTGGACAATGGCCGGCGGGCCATAGCCCCCACTTTCCCCCAGGCCTGTCCGGGAGGCTGCCCACCCTTCCCAGCTGCACCCCTGGCCTGGCATCTCCCTCAGTGGCATCAGGAGGCCCTCTGGACCCAGGCAGGCAGACCGGGTTCACCCAGTGGGCAGATCCAGCAAGGGGCTTCCGGAGAGGGACGCTCCATCCCTTTCTGCAAAACCCTGTGATGGCCAAGTTGCCCTGCTCTGAAGGCTGGAATTTCAAACTTACACAAATATTCCGACACTTCTCGAGCATGTTCCAAATAGACATTTATGTTGGCTAAGGCGGTATTTTCCTTTTATTGCTGTTATGAGATTCAACATTTTTCCAGAAATAACTTCTGAAAAGTGTGCCTGGATTTTGAACACGTGGGATACTAGCATGCAGGGAAAGACTTTTCAAAACACACACACATGGACAGAGGTACACGCGGTTGTGTCTGGGCTCACATGCCTTGTGCCTGTGTCTGAAGAGGCATAGGTGTTTTTGCCAGCCAAAGTCCTGCAGGAGGGTCCAGGTTTGCCTGTGAAGGGGCCACGCTCAGCAGTGGCATTCATGCTTGGGCACCCAGGTCCACACCGCAACTCGCAGGGGGAACCACAGACCCCGGATGGCCTGACTGGCCCCCCTCAGAACTCAGGACGGGAATGTGGTCTCGCTGCCTCATCCCTGCCCGTGGCCCACAGCGTGTGAGACACACAGGCCAGAGCAGTCCCTGAGAAGGAATTTAGCCGCGAGCTGTGCAGCCAGGCAGCCTCCTGGACAGGAGCTGCATCCACACTCACTGTCACCATGAGTCATGACCAAAGTCCTGAGTCAGAGAGGGAGCTTCCAAATGCAGAATTGCATTTACCAGAAATCTGGTGAAGAGGGAGCCGGGCTCCTGACATGTTCAGCAGCTGGGAGGTGAGGAACAGGGGACAGGGCTGTGTCCCCATGCCTCCCTTTCCCACACAGGTGAGAGAAACAACGTGGAAAGAAAGACGGAGATGTGAATGGAGACCTTTTTCCAAAATAAGAACCGGTTCCTCTGGGGCCCTGGTGCCGATGATCTCGAGGGTCCCGACATCCAAGCCCCTTGCTGTGGTGGCCTGGAGGCTGTGTAGACCCCACTCTGCACACCTCCTCGGGTTCAGAACTGCTGGGGTTTCCGAGGCTGCAGTCCTGACCCAGGCCAGCCTGGCCTCCTGCAGGGCGGGGTGGCCTCGCGAATGTGTGAAGGTCTTAGCTGCCAGTTGTAGCTGGAACAGGGCCGGGAGGCCTGCGGCTCCAGCGGGATAGCTCGGCGTGCAGGGACCTGGACCGGGCCCAGCGTCCAGAAACAGGAAGCATTAATAGGAGTAAATGTGCGCACTGTTAGCACTCCACCACGATTTATTGCCGATTGTGGGAAACACGGCTGCTCGTAGAATCCCATCCATGTGAATAGAACGTGTAATTAATAAGATGCCCCTACCAGACCCCAGGAAACAGGGGCACAGACAGTATTTCGGAGGCGTGGCCTTGCCTGGGAATGCCGGTCCTATCCACGGGCCAGGGGTGGCAGGAAACAGACCCCTGGCCACTGTCGTTTAAGAGAAGGAAAGTCTGGGTGGTCGGGGGACCCGGGAGTCTTAGTGCAGGGGTGCCAGGATGGTGACAAGGATGCTCTGTGCGGGGGTGGACACGGGGCTGGCGGCCAATGTGTCCAGGCCACTCAACAGGTCTCCTGGTGAGTCTTCTGAGCCCTGTTGTGACCAGTGTGCTTTTTTGTTTTTTTAATTGTCCCTGGAAAGGAAGGGGGTGGGGCCAAGGAGAGAGATTGTGTCCCGTGTATGGCTAATTAGGTAAGAGTCTGCAGTCAGGGAGGCAGAGTGAGGACCAGAGACCAGACCTCCTGCTCCAGCCAGGAGCAACCTCCTCTGCCAAGGGTGTGCGAGTTCTCCCCCCCAACCCTCTCTCTGTTTCTCTCTCTCTCCCTCCTTCTCTCTCTCCCTCCCTCCATCCCCTTCTCTCCCTCTGTCCCTCTCTCTCTCCCCCTCACTCTCCACCCTCCCGTTCTGCCTACTATGGAGGAGGGCTGGGGGGTTTGTATTGTTGTTTTCCCCTAATCGCCTTCGCCCCCATAACCAGTGTGTTCTAGAAGAGTTCCTCCCCCTCCTCCTCTCCTCCTGAGTTCTTTGATCTTCTGGTTCGGGTTCAGTTGCTTCGTTTTTTTGCAATTACCAGCCTGGAGGGAGGATGCCCCTGACCTGCCCGCAGTCTGGCAGACAGATGGGACAGGAAACGGGAGTTTATTTCAGCCCTCGCCCCGACTCATCTTGGATGGATTACAACAGTAGCGGCTCCAAATGTCTTCATAGCCCATTTATGATGAAGCGATGGTAACATCACACAAGAAGAGAAATGTGCAGATTAGCCATATCCGGGGGAAGATGGATTGGCCAGAGCGTGAGGTTGCTCTGAACACCCCCCCCCCCGCAACTCCCCCCTTACACCCAGCACGCAAGAAAACTCCCCCTCCAGGGCAGCAGGACGGGACCCCCATAGGGGTGCAGCCAAACACTTGCTCAGCCTCCCTCCTCCCTCTTCCTCTCCCCTTTCTCCTTCTTCCCTCCCTCCCTCTCCCTCTCTCCCCCCTCCCTCCCTCTCCCTGCATTCTTTGCCTTTCCAAGTTTTTGAAAGTCTACAGGGCCACTCCGCAGCAGCCCAAATAAATCAAGCTGCCATGGTTACTTTGCAGAAGGCTGGGGATTGATATTTGAATTTCAGGAAGAGGGGCAAATCCATCACCCTGGAATGCAGCATCCATGGGTTTTAAAGTTTGCTTGAATTATTATTGGGAGTGGTGGGGGCCAGCATGGATGGGGAGCTTGGAAGGGGACCAGGAAGGCTGGGAAGAGCTTCTTGCGAAGGACAGGGGAGCATTTATAAGCCATCAATAAGAGCCATTAAGACCTGCGGCTTTCTCTTTGTTCTTTTTAAGAGGAAACACTTAACAAGTTGTTGTTCTTTGTTGTACTTTTTTAATGAGCCAAGAGAACACAGCACAGCCTGGAGAGGAGGGGCCTGAAAGCTTTTGTCTTTTGCATTTTTCATCTTTTTACTTTACATGAAAACTGACAAGAAATCCCCCCGTGAAGGAAAGCCGATCTGCCCGGCTGCTTTCAAAGAGCTCCAATTTAGAGCATCCCAGCCACTTGCTCCTAATCATGCCTCAGTGTTCCTGGCGACCCATCGCGGCCCGCAGGTCACTCTGGTTATATTGATTAGAGCCGGCTCCGAGGTGAGGGGCCCGGGAAGAATGAGGTGGGGGTGGCGGGGAGATGCATCCCCCGGTGGCGGTGGCCCTGCCTGCAGAAGGTATCTGAGGACTTGAATGACATCTCAGGGGACAGTATCAGGCTTCCAGATTCCTTTCATCCATCAGATGAGAGAACAAGCCGTGGCTTTCAGGCGGACAGGGGCCGGCCTTTCTCCTGGATAGATGGGCTTGGGCCACACAGATAAAGAGCTTCTCCTGTTCCTTTTTAAACGTTTCAGGCAGGAATCGTCTGTCACTGACTGAGGGCGGGTGGGGGCAGGAGGGACCTTTCAGCTCTGATTAAAGTAGCAAGTCCAGGGCCACAGCAGAGCTTTGGAGAGTGTCTCCAGCTCTTCTTTCCACTTCAGTTTCCAGGCTTGCCCCATGGCACAGGAAACTTTCCTTTCCCAAGGAAAAGCTTCAGAACTCTCAGGTCTCAACCGTACATCATTCATCCAGGGAAGAACAGGCACTTATTAAACACCAACAAAATACACTAAGTACTGGGAGGGAGCCAGGATTGCAAGGAAGTGAGAAGGGGACCTGGGTGGACAAGGTAGCCAGAAAGCAGTGTCACATTGTAACGAAGAATCAGGGGCACATGTAGCCAGGAATCAGTGACACAGTGTAGCCAAGAATAAGTTATACTGTGTAGCCAGGAAGCAATGATACAGTGTAGCCAGAAAGCAGTGATACAATGTAGTGAAGAATCAATGACACAGTGTGGTCAAGAATCAGTGATAAAGTGCAGCCAAGAGGCAGTGACACAGAGTAGTAGCCGGGAGGCAGTGACACATGTAATGACAGCGCCCTACCAGGGTTCTAAGTCCTCCACAGCCTCGTGCACAGAATGCACTGTCTAGGCATTCTCCCATCATCTGGTGTGGTTGGACCGTGTGACCGATGTGACGACATTCTCTTTCTCACCGCTCGGTACAAGGGATGTTTGACATTGGATGCCTGCTCCTGTGTCCTAAACTAGAGTCTCTGGGGAACATTGCCAGCCCTTACAGGAGATGAGGACAAGGACATTCCTAGACAGACTCATGGGTGCACCTCCTGTCTGAGGGCCTGTGTCTTGTTGCTGGCTTCCCTGTTAAACAGGAGTGCAGAAGAGCCTGGTCGTGTTGGAAGTCTCACTGGGTTCATGTGCCGAATTCCCCTAATGCCCATACCCCATTCCCTCCCAGCACTTGACTTCAGAAAGTGCAGCCGCCACATGGGGCAGATCCCTCCTGCCCCTGGGATCCATGCTGCTGAGGGGTCTCTGACCAGCCCCAGACTCAACTGGCCCAGGAAGCCCTCTGAGGGCAGCTGGCGGTTGGCGCGTGACATCACTGGCCTAGCGCCTGCCCTCGCCCGCCACCGCCTCCTCCTCCGGACACCACCAGGGCCGCGAGGGATGCACATTTCTTATAGGATTATTTCCTTTTAATAAAGACCCAGAAAAGTTTCCAAAGGCAAAATGACAGGCTGGTTAACTTTATATCCCAACTCCAAAAAGATACATTTTCCTCTTTGTAATGCTCTCGTTAGTGGTTACTGGCACGTTACATTAACTAATTTGAGATCGAATTATCAAATTTGCTCATTGCTGCTAGCGCTAATTTGAAACCTTACAATAAAGAAGGGTTTGAGCGGCACATGAAAGACGCCACCCACGGCGGCCGGGCCGTCCTGCAGCATCGCGGCGAGGCTCGCGAGGCTTCGGGTAATTGCAGTCATGAGCCGGAGTTGATTGAAGAAAATTATACCCCGGTTTTTTGCTACAAGTTTTTTTTTGTGCGGCTTTCCTTAAATTGTGTGGTGAAATTCAATGACAAGGGAGGACACGTACAGGACTTTTAATGATGGCGCGAGGGGTGCCGGGTGCTCTGCTCTGTCCCGTCGGGTCCTTTGCCCTCGGCCCGCGCAGATGGCGACCTGTGAGCAGCTTGGGTGTTGTGGCTGGGTCGTTTCTTAAGAAAACGATGATCTAGTTCAAAATCACTTTTGTTCCCATGTCCTTTTTGTTTTTCTTCTTATTCTCCTACAATCTAAACCAGAAAATGTGGGAAAGGAAGCGTCAGCCCGTCATGCATGTTTGGTTTCTTTTCCAGCTTGGGACTCTGAGCCTTGGCCTTGCCAGACAAGCCCTCATGGGCCTCGACCCTCCTGGGGAGCGGGTCTCAGTAACCGCATTTCCAAATTGCAAGTCACAAAAATAAATGTATAAATCCCGAGCATCGTCTGGATCCCTAAGGCATGCCAAAGGGGAGGGCTTTCCCCCTGCCTATTGCAAGATCTGTAACAATAAAAAGTAATAAAAACGCCAAGGGAGCTGAGCTTGCTGCCAGCGTCTACCCACTTCCCTAGGAAAAATGCAACTGCGAATGAAAAATAAAGGCCCCTGAGCTCTGTAATTAATTCATTTACATTTTTAATGCTGCAAATGGGTACGAAAGTGGTGTGACATTTGGAGTGACGTCCAGGAATTCCAGCCCAGCAAGTCCCACTTGGGTTCCTGGTTGGGGAGGTTGCCACTCCGTGCAGAGGAAAATGTTCTTGTAGATCTCAGGGAGCAGAAACTCACCCAGAGGGCGTCAAGCATGAGCGAACCGCGGGGGCTGAGGTTCAGCCCCATCAGGGACCGCTGGTGAGGGCTTTGATGTGTGTCCAGTCTTGCATGTGGGACCCCTTCTCCCTCTGAAGGTTGAGGCAGAGATAAGGAGCTGGTCCCAGGGCTCAGCCCTAGAAGGGCCCTCGGAGGGCAAAAGGGTCATCACTTTCTTCTGACGGGAGTTTGGCTGGCTCTGGATCAAGGCTGGCCTTGGGCAGGAGTGGATGGTGCACCAGGTGGTTCTGGCCAAGCTGAGGGAGACATCTGAGGCCATCAAACCAGCCTGGGGGGCGATGGCGGTGGATACGGGGGAGAAGCCGCTGGCCCCGGCTCCAGGGTCAGGGGAGAGACAGGTGTCAGGGCGACTCCTTACCTGCTACTCTGCTTGCTGCCTGCTTGGGGAAACAGGAGCACTGACTTCCCAAAACTCAGACTGGGCCAGCTGGCTCCCGTCTGGGGGGGGGGGGG
>NW_007113100.1:237862-266951 GCF_000164805.1 Carlito syrichta
GGGGGGGGGGGATCTTTCCTCTGTGTCATGCCAGCCCACCCACAGGGACCCCAAAGCCACGGTCTCTGGCTTCTCCCAGCTTTCACCAGCTCCCCAGAGAGTTCTGGCCTCCTCTGCCTACAACTTGCAGCAGGACAAGCCAGGACCAGCCATGTTGGCTGAATGGGCCTTCCACCTATGGGGCACACAGCTGAGTGCCCTAGAGGGCAGCTATTGTCCTCGTCAGCTAGACATTGGCCACACAGGACAGGTGACTATGAAGGGAGAGATTAGCAAAACATTCTCTGGAAAAGAGGGCTTAGGCTTGGCAGCCACAACGACTGGGTATAGCCCCTTGAGAGACCTACTTCCTTCTTCCTGGATGTAGAACCAGGCAGGTTGTACACCAGCACCCTCTGCAGTTAGCTAACTATATTGCAGCACCAAAATACAATACACATGTGCCAAATTACATGACACATAAATTGGACTGAGACAGGAAGAAAAATTTCTGTCTGCTAGGGACCAAGCCCCACAGGTCGCTGGGAACTTAAGTGTGAGAACTGGGCCTGCGTGGTCCAATTCAAAGGCGGACAGTGCCCCGTGGGTTCCTGTGGGTGTGTGAGAGTGACGTGAGCGTGCACGTGTGTGTGTGCAGGCTGAGGGCTGGGGGCTCCCAGGGTGCGGTTGCAGGGGCAGGCAGGGTGGGGGCTCTGTGGGCTGGCAGCCACCCAGGTTCTTGGAGCGCAGGCCCCATTTCCAGGCGACCCTGCTCACTGTTATCATCTTGGGGCACAAAGTCTGCATCCGTGCCTCGACCCGAGTGGGGAGGAAACGAGGGACTGACCATGGTGACCTGCCTGGGAAAAAGCCTGGTGTTGTTGGAAGGCCTGGGCCTTCCTGCTGAAGCCCCTCCTCCTCCTCCCACCCAGAGTGCACAAAGGTCCTCCCAGATAAGACCGAGTTCTTTGATCTCCATTGATCTGTGCACAGAGGTGACTCAGGGCCCATGCACACCGCAGCTGCCGCGGGACAAGAAGAACTTCTGAGCTACACCTGCTGGGCCAGGCTCCAGCCGGGCCTCTGAGCGGAGCCGAGCGAGGCCAGGTCCTGGGAGGACAGTGGTGTTCAGGGATGAGACTGCTGGGCCTCCCTGCCTGCTTCTGCCACCTGGCTGGGCCGTGGCTGAGGGGCCGGGGGATGACCTGCCCTTCCTGTAGTCCACCATGTGGTGCCCAGGACGGACCAGGCCCAACACTGATTTGCCCTCGACATTCACAAGGGGCAGCTCGGGGGTTTGTGCAGCACCCAGGAATTGTCACCAAGGAAAGAGGAAGCAGGGAAGTTGGGAGAGGGAGGGGTGTGACCCGTGCATGGAAGCATGGGGGGTGCACACATGTGAGTATGTGAGTGTGTGGGGTTTACATGTAGGGCACATGTGTGTATGTATGTGTGTGAGTGTTTGGGATGTGTATGGGCCGAGTGTGTGGGTGCATGCATGTGTGGATGAACGTGATGTGCATGTTTGTGTGGGGGTGAATGCATGTGTGTGGGTGTGAGTGCATGTTAGCATGTATGAGTGTGTGTATGTTTGTGTGAGAGTGTACGTGTGCCTGAGTGTGTGTGACCATTTGTGAGTGTGTGGATGCATGTGTGTGTTTATGGATGTGTGTGTGGTGGGTACATGTGTGTGTGTTGGTATCCATGTGTATGTGGGTATGTGTGTGAGTATGGCAGGGGCACATGTGTGTATGCTGGGGCATGTGTCTGTGATTGTGTGCATTAGTGTGGTGGGTGCACATGTGTGTGGTGTGTGTGGGTAAATACATGCATGCTGTGAATGCACATGTGTGTGAATGTGTGGTGGGAGCAGCTGTTTGTGAGTGTGGTGGGTGCACATGTATGGGGGATGTGCATGTGTGTGTTGTGGGTAAACATGTGTGAGTGTGGTGGGTGCATGTGTGTGTGCTGGTGCACATGTGTGCAAGTGTGGAGGTGTGTGTATGTGCAAACGTGTGAGTGTGTGTGGTGGGTGAACATGTGTGAGTGTGTGTTGGTGCACGTGTGTGTGTGAGTGTGTGTGGTGGTGGCAGGTGTGTGAGTGTGGTGGGTGCACCTGTGTGTGAGTATGTATGGGTTCATACATGTGTGTTGTGGGTGCATGTTTGTGTGTGTGATGGGGACGGCTGTGTGTGTGTGGTGGGTGCGTGTGTGTGTGAGTTGGTGCACATGTGTGTGAGTGTGGGGGTGCATGTGTGTGTTTTGGGTGCACATGTATGAGTGCATGTCAGTGCACTGAGTGCATGTGGTGTGTGCAAGGTGTGAGCGGGTGGAGCATGGGCGGCAGGGTGGCTGGGGCTCAGCGCTCTCAGAGCGCAGGGACAGGAGAAAACACAGAGCACACACTCTGTTGATGGACTCGAATTACATCATTTTCTTCCCCTCAAAAGCTTATAAATCTCATGCCCCTTGTAAAAACAGAATCTAAAAACAATTGAGCCTCCTGGGCCACCCTCAGCTCGAGCTCCTCGCAACTGGGGAAGGAACCAGTGAGCCTCTGGCCCAGGCCTCTCACCCTCCTCAGACTGAGCCCACCCCACCGAGGGCACCCAGGCCCCTCACCCCACTCCACCTGCCCCTCCAAGGGCATCCACTCCCCGAGGACTGAGCCCCCCAGGATATTCAGGCCCCTCACCACCCTCAGACTGAGCCTTCCTCCTGCGAGAGCGTCCAGGCCCCTTGCCCCCTCGGACTGGCCCTCCCCGACCACTGGCAGCGGTGCTGCGTTTGGGGCATCCTTGGAGCATGTCCTGCCTTCTCCAGCCCTGGGACCCACAACCCGGCCGTACTCTGCTCTTGGCAGCCCCGGCGTGCAGTTCCCCAGAGCTGCTTCTCCTCTGGTGCCACCCTTCAGCAGGGCGGGGTACCGCATCACCCAGAAGCAGGTGTCATGGGCTCCCTGGGCTTTCTTCCTTTGGACTCGTTCCTGTTGATCGGGACTTCTGTGTGCTGGTCTTTCCTAATAAGCAAGCCGTGTTCTAGCTTCAGTGAGGTCACGGAGAGGGGCGTGCCAGCATGTTGAAGGTGGGTCCTGTGACATCTCTGTCTATGACAGCTGCTGGGTTGGCCTCAGAGGCAGCCTGGCCCCAAGTAGGCGGTCTCCTTGGGTCTGTGTGTCCGTCGCCAGGGTGCTGTGTGTTCGGGGATCATGTGCTGGTCTTCAGGGTGCTCTGTGCATCCAAGGGACTGTGTCCCTGTCTTCAAGGTTCTCTGTGCATCTGAGGGTCTGTGTCCCCGATGTCAGGGTGCTCTGTGCATCTGAGGGCCTGTGCCCCTGTCATCTGGGTGCTCTGTGTATCTGCCCAAGTGCTTGTGTCCCCATCGTCTGGGCACTCTTTGCATGCAAGGGTCCATGTCCCCCTCGTCAGGGTGCTCTGTGTGTCTAAGGGTCTGAGTTCCCATTGTCTGGGCACTCTGTATATCTGAGGGCCTGTGTCCCTGTCATCAGGGTGCTCTGCACATCCAAGGGCCTGTGTTCCCATCATTAGGGCCCGTGTCCCTGTTTTATGGGTGTATCTGAAGTTCCCTGTCCCCACGATCAGGGTGCTCCGTGTATCTGAGGATCTGTGTCCCTGTCGCCAGGGTGCTCTCTGCAGCTGGTAGGAAATGACAAGCTGTTGTCCCCTCTAAAATGTAGGATGTCACAAGGGTCAGCACTTGGGAGCGTCAGCATTCCCTCCACAGAATCCGGGGCTCGCTGGTATTGAGGAAGGCGCTGCCTGAGGTGGGACGAGAAGGCATTGGCTGTCCCCAAGTCCTGATGTGGGGACTCTGACCCAGGTGGGACACTCGGAAGCCACTGAGCTGTGCTGTGTGCAGTACCCCACCCCTACGCCATGTGGGCAGCTGGACTGGGGCCGGAAGCCGGTCTGGGGACCCACAGAGGCGGCAGCCCCGCCTCCAGAGGAGCAGGGTCCTCCCACTTGCAGGACCGGGCCACTGTCCAGGGAGGCCAGGGAGATGCCTCTATGGGGGAGACGCTCATGAGGATCCCGGGGGGCGGGTCCCCACTGCCCGTGGATGCCTGTGAGTCCCGGACAGAGACTCCCCAGTTCCACGTCAGGCCTGGAGCGCCACTGAGGCCCCGGCTGGGCCAGGAGCTGCCACCCTCCCTAGCGTTCCTGGCTCCCTTTCATTCTGAGAGCAAAAGCGGTGAAGCCCAGCCCAGAGGCTGGTCGACAGACATGATGTTTGCTGGCAATTACAGCTCTGGCTCGGCTGTGACAATGTGAGAGCTTATGTAACCGTGTCAAAAGGGCCTTTGCAGCCTCGACTTCCGCAGTTCCTGCTCTGCACTTGCCGTCCTCAGGTGGCTGTGGGCGGGCGGTGGGTGGGGCCGTGGGATGTTCCCTGGGAAAAGAGAAGCAATGGGCTTCCAGGGAGCCGGGGCACTGCCCTCCCTCCCTCTCAGTGCAGGAGGAAGCCAGGCTGGTGGGAGACCTTGAGTCTGCAGCCCCAGCGGGGCAGGCAGCGGGCGGTGGGGCTGGACTGGGCCCTCCTGGACACACACCCCAGCAACCAGAGCAGCAGGTCCTGATGTGGGTGGGAGGGCAGGAGGGAACACCGTGGCTCTGGGGTCCCTGTCTCTCCCCGGTGACGGGTACACAGCAGGACTATCCCCACGGGGGCTGGGGCAATAAGGAACTCCAGGAAGGGGCTCTGTCTGCAGGGCCAGGCCCACTGTCCCCCTCTTGGACGCCACCTCCACCATGTCCCCATGCCTGCCCTGCCCACCCATTCTAGCCACCTCATAGGCACTTTCTAAAATCTTCTCAGCTGGGCTCGGGGGCTCAGCCTGTCATCCCGCACCTTTGGGAGGCTGAGGTGAGTGGATTGCCTGAACCCACGGGTTCGAGACCCGCCTGGGCAGCGAGACCTCATCTCTACAATAAATCAAAAAATCAGCCGGGCGTGGTAGTACATGCCTATAATTCCACCTACTCAGAAGGCTGAGGCGAAAGGATTGCGGGAGCCCAGCAGGTCGAGGCTGCGGTGGCCGGGAGCGGCCACTGCATTCCAGTCTGGGCGACTGAGTGAGACTCCAACTCAAAAATAAATAAATAAATAAATAAAGCCTTCTCATGTCCCCAGCCATCTCCCCATCCATCCCCCACGATGCTGCCAGCTGGGAGCGTCCTAAGACACAAAAGACAGGTCACCCTTTCACCTGCCCACTCATTTTCTGCCAAGATCTCTCCTGATGCCTCGTCACCGAGGACACATCCTGGCAGACTTGCTCCTGATGACATCTGAACAGTTGAGCGCCTCCATACCCTCCCAGGACAGTGGCCTCTGCCCCTGGGCACATACCACCTCAGCCCCAAGGAACTAGTATGAGCCCTCAGACACGAGCCATAGGGTAGGCCATGACCCCAGGGGTTCAAACCCAAAGCAAAAGCGTACCCTGTGATTCTGCCACCACCCCACCTGCCCAAGGTTCCCACACTCGGCATCAGGCCAGCTGTGGAACGCGACTCAGCCCGTCGGGCTCCCATACTGACATGACAGAGCCCGGCCCTGGGCCTAAGTCCTCAAGGTCCAGGCCAGCCGACACCCTGGATGATGCTGGGGACACACTGATGCCCACTGGGAGGACGCATGAGAGGCGCTGGGCTGAGTCGGGTCCCAGTGGGCACAGTGTCTGCTCCCCGCATGACCTCTGACTCCTTGCTGCCGCCCCACCAGCCTGGCACCGGCTCAGCCCTCCCGGTCCCATCCGTGATTCTTTCTATTTACCGACTTGAGGAAAACGCTTTCCTTGAGGAGTTACCCCCAAACCCCAGATCCCCTGGAGTGTCCCCGAGGAAAGCTCTTGTGGCTGTGAGTGGCGGCCTCTCTCCCAGGGAACACCCAACACAGAGGATGACTGGGGCCAAGGATGCTGGTGGGTGGGTGTGCCCAGCTCCCAGGAGGGGGTTGGCAGGCCTCAGGGTGGATGTGGCTGCAGGGCCTAGGTTGCCCATGACTCCCGCCCTCCTGGAGGGATGAGAGGGAGGGCTGCCAACTTGGAAGTGGGTGGAGTCCCCAACGTGTAGGCAGAGGGCCACCCCAGAGTGCAGGATGCATAAGTCCTGCCAGGCAGTCCTGGGTGAGGCCCTGACCCCAGCCAGATAGGTTCCCAGCAAGGGTGCCAGAGGATGACCTGGGGCCACACTCACCTCCTGGGGCTGCTGAGCAAAGCTGTGGCTTCAAACAACACACTTTATTTCCTCAATTCTGGAGACTGGAAGTCCCAAACCAAGGTGCCAGCGGGGCTGGCCCCCGAGACTGAGGGAGGACCCGCTTCCAGTGGCCAGGCCGCCCCTGGCGAGCCCTGGCTGTAGACGCATGCCCCGACTTCTGCCCCGTCCTCACATGGGCCTGTCCCCACATGTCCTATGGAGACACTGGGTGCTGTCCAAGCCCACCCTGATCTGGTGTGACCTCATCTTGACTAATGACATCTGCAAAGACCGCTTTTCCACGTGAGGTCACCTCTGAGGTTCTGGGCGCACATACGCTTTTGGAGGGCACCTCCAGTCTCCTAAGAGACCACGGTCACCTCCAAAGAAGGCTGTGTAGGGGATGGTAAGCAATGTGCAAGCCACCCTGGGACCTGGATCCAGCCAAGGACAACCAGGGGTGGTGGAGAAGTGACCAGTCCCCACATTGGCACCCCCAACATCACCCCACCCCTGCACCCCACCTCTACACACATGTGCCTGTCTCCACAGGTGTGTTTCCATCTCCCCCCACGTGTCCCCTATCTCTGTGCACATGTTTCTGTCTCTGCCCACATGTCCCCTTCTCCACCCACGTGTCCCCATCTCCACATGCGTGTGCCACCCCAGTGTGGGCTGGTCAGGGCAGCAGGGCAGGGGGAAGGGAGAGGGAAGAGTACTCTGGGCAGCGGCCACCAGGCAGTGACTTCCAGGCCCCTGGCAATCATCTCTCCGGGAGCGTCCTGCTCCCAAGCCTCCCCCCAGGTTTCATGTGGGCCTCCCGGCAGGGGGAGGCTGCTTTGTCTATGGTTAGGGACAGGGAAGGTGGTCTCCTGCCCCCACTGGGCCACACTCGGCCTAACCGGACACAATGTCTCCTCTGTCTCAGGGAGAAAATCGCTCCTGACAGGAATCGGCTTTCAGACCCTGCCAGGCTGTGGGGCTTGCAGACAAACTGCCCCCAGGGTGTCCTGGACAGGGCTGGGAATGGGGCTGGGTGGACCTCTGACCCCAAGCCCCTGGGGAATCCAACAGGAAGGCCCAGCCTGTGGCAAGGTGGGGAGGTCCCCAGACTGTTCAAAACCGAAATCGGAAATACTTTTGTATCTAAGTCCTCATCCTTTTTTTTTTGAGTTGTCACGTGGCAAGGTGTCCCTTCGAGGCCTTCGGGGACAAAATCACCTAAATCAGGGTGTGGCCACCCCACGGACTCTGCCTGTGAGATCCACTTGTGAGGCAGCCGCCAAGTCGACTGGGGAGGCTGCCTGTGAGGGGAAGTAGGAGCTCTGCTAGGGGGCATCTTCCTGCCCCCACCTTCCCGAGATGGAGACAGGCAGTTGACCCCCAGCCCAGGCCCCTCCTTCCACCGCACACACAGGAGTCACCTTTCAATGCTGTCCCTCAGTCAGAATAAACAAGGCGGCGGTCCAGGCAGGGATTCTGTTATCCCAACAGTAAGTTATTTAACCCCAAGGCCGATCCAGTTACTGACACGGAGCGTAGGGACCTCTACACACAGCGGCTGCCCGCGACATCTGGGTGAGGAGCTGAGCCTCTTCCCAGAGGCCGAGGTCACAGAGGCAGGGAAGGGACACAGCAGAGGGACACGTGGGTGCTGGGGCTGGATGCACTGCCCTGGCACATGGCCTCTGCTGGTGGGGACATGGCAAGATATTCAGGATCACTCCACGTGGGGGTCTGAGAGCCTCTGGAGGGAACTCCACTTCTCAGCAGAACTCCTGGAAGGCCCCTCACCTGCCCCAACACTGACAGGTGCTGGTGCCCAGAGAAGCAGGTGGTATTGTCTCCCACTTCACAGAGGAGTGGTGGAGGCCAGGGCATGGGATCACAGGGAAAACAAGCTATAAATGCTAGAGCAGGAGCAGGGATCTCTGGGGACTGGAACTCTCCTGCAGGAGAGAGAGACTGGAGGTTCAGGCGGGCGTCTCAGGGAGGCTGGGTTTGCTGGGCCCTGGCCAAAAGTGAGGCCCCTGCTGGACCTGGGAGAAGCTTCAAGATGCCCCTGGTGCCAACCTGTCCACCAGCTGGCCTTGGCCATGGGACTCGGTCCTGGTTGGGGTTTCTCAGCCTCAAAGCTGCTGACATTTGGGGTCAGATAATTGTGTCATGGGAGCTGTCCTGTGCAGCATAGGAGGTTTATAGCGCCCTGGCCCTGGCCCAATAGACGACAGTGACAACCAGAGCTGTCTCCCCTGCTCAGGGGCCATGGGCTTGGATGACAGGCTGTCCACATCAGCCTTGCCTCCCTCGGGACTTTCATCACTCCCCTGGTGGCTGGGGCTCTTAGAAAGGCAGGTAGGAAACATGCCAAGACCCTTCTGGTTCAAAGGGCTTGGGCCCCCGGGCCTGCAGGCCGGGGTGTCCTGTCTGTTCCCGTCAGATAGCACCATCATCCCTCCAGGACAGAGGCCAGGCAGAGACATATCCGTCCTGGGAGTCTGTCGCTTGAGCCCCTGGAATGACAGGCCCCCAACCCCAGAAAATCAGGCTCTGCATTGGCTCTGCAGCCGGGCAGCCCATTATCCAGCCCCTCCATGGCTCAGTTTCCTCACTGTAAAAAGGGAGAACGATGGAGCTAAGCTCCACACCCTGGGCTTCCTGCTCATACACAGTGAGAAGTCCAGCACTTGAGGGCCCGCTCAGGTGAGCACTGGTATTGGCGGTGTTAGAGTCCCCAGCTCCTTCCAGGCTGGAGGGGAACCACATCCCGGCCAAACCCATTCTCCAAGGTGCCAAGAGGACGCCTTCTCCCTGGGCCCATTTGAGGACATTTGCAGCCCACTGTCTCTCCTCTGATAGCCAGCTCCCCCTCCCCCACAAGGGCCCTCCAAATTGCTCATCAAATGTGCCAACATGTATCCTGTCCCGGCAGGTGTGGGTGGGAATCAGCCCTCGGGCAAGTCTGGAGCAGGACAGGACCCCCAGCAGCTATGGAGGCATTTCAAAGAGTGCCAGGGTGGGAGACGGTGTGCTGTGAGCCTGCGGGGATGGATGCTTTCCTCTCGATTCTTCACCCTAAGGGTCAAGCATTCAAGTAGAACCTCCCAGGCACCACCCCCTCCCTGACTGTGTTTCCATGTCTGGATTTGGGCATCCAGTTTTGCAGGAAAGGTGTTTTGGGTTCCTGGGACAGTGAGCAGGGAGGCCAAGGTCGGAGCTGTCCCCTCCAGGCTGCCCCATTGGGGGTGGGAGGAGCTCGCCACCAACTCTGGGTCACTTAGCGGGTGGAGCGCTGGACTCTCTAGAGCCATCCTGACCTCATCACGAGATAAAACTGGACAGGGAAGGACCCTGGACACACGGGAGTTGGCTTTGCCAGTACCACTGGTCTGAGGAGGCTCCTGGGGCCACCACCCCACCAGCCAGCCTGGGCATCTGTGAGGGGAGCCCAGAAGACAGAGCCGGCTCCCCCAGGTTGGCCCCAGGGTGGACAGAAGGCCACCAATCCAAGGTGACAGTCCCCTCCCCTCACTTTCAGCCACCAGGCCTAGTGGGTTGGGAGTGGTTCTGGGAAGATAAACACTCTTGGAGGAATGGGCAGGGGGACAGGGCTGGGCACATCCCTGGAGAGAGGCACATCAGTTGCAATCACTGCTCAACTCTTAGTCCAATTCCCTTGGGCTTCTTCTTCCATACCCAGCCGGCCCTGGGCCTCATCCAGAGGGCACCTGTCATCAGGCTTGTGTGGGACTGAGTTGAATTCCTCTAACGGGGGAGAAATGCAACCAGGAGGTGGGCGGCGGGTGGGGGGGTGATGGTGAGGAACGCAAGTCCCAGGGAAGGTTTGGGGCCACTGTCCCTTTAAGAATGTGGGTCTGTGTTGCCTGAGCTGTGATCCTGCAAGTGATGATGGCAGAGCTGTCCCGAGAACAAACGCTGGTGCTCTCAGCCAAGAGGGGTTAAGGACGCCTTGAGACTCCTGGTCACCCACTTCACCTTGGACTTGCCACATCAGCAGCTGCATTTGACTCCTGCCTGGCCGGAGCAGAGCAGCAATGCTGGAAGCCTGCTGACATGGATGCCCTGGGCACCCTTGGAGCAGGGGCAGTGGCCTGGTCCATCCGTGTCCAGTGCCCTTGCTCCCTCCTGATCCCAGGTGCCCTGGAACCCTGAGCACCCTCGTCCTGAATCTCTTTACCCCCCGGGTGCAGACTGCCCGGCTGCTGCCTCCTGTCCCCACCACCGAGTGTGGGCACCTTCCTAGTCCTGGGGCCTTGGATGTGCCCTTGCCCCCCGCCTCAGACCCCAGGTCAGCACCCCAACCTCAGGACTCCCTTGTTGAGTCCACATAGAGAAAATGCATAACCCAGCAAGGGTGGGTTTGTTGAGACCCTTTTTCCATCAAAACCAAAATGGGGAGTAGGACCCAGGAAGAAAGACCCTTGGGGCTTGGGCCAGAGTGGAGGTGTGCATCCCCACTCACAGGGGCTGAAGAGGGGCCATGCAGCCCACTGGACCCTGCTCCAAAGCTCAGGAGGGGGAGACTTCTCACCAGCAGCTCAGCAGAAATTAGAGCCACCTGGGTATGCCCCGCGGGGGTCACTGGGGTCAAGGTGAGGAGATAAGGGCCGCCCATTGTGGCCCGAGCTTGGCTCTCAGCTCACAGGAAGTGGCCTGAGGAGAAGCGCAGACTCCATCTGATAAAACCCCCACTAAGCTCCACACTGACGGCCAGGCCCACCCAGGCCAGGGGAAGGGCTGCCACCCTCTCGGTCTAAAGGTGCTCCTACCTACCAGCCTGGGAGGACCCAGCATGGGCCCCTTCTTGTGGAAAGGGCTTTCCCCTGCCCTGGCCTCCTCTGCCCCCTACCTGGGAAAGCCATGGCTCCTGTGGGTTGCAGAAGGCTCCTGGACAATTCCCTGCTTTGCCCCATGCCAGCCTGAAGGGGAAGGAGGTTTGGGGGCAGCCTCAGCACCCCTGTTTATCTCAGAGTCTATTGATTAATATGCATGACCTCTTTCTCAGTGAGTGAGGCCTACAGAGCACAGAGGGGCTCAAAACACACTTTTTGACTGAATTAATGAATGAGTGAACAAATGAGTGAATATTCCGGGTAAGGAAAGTAACTCCTGAAGAGTGACAGGAATTAGAGAGAGGGTTGCTGGAGAGCTTCCCTGAGCCTTAAGAAGCCAAATCCTGGAGAAAAAACCCACTTGTCTAAATGCCCTAATTAGCTGCCAAGAGGAATCCTGGTGTCCAAGCCACTGGCAGCCACTTCGGTGGGAACAGGCAGAATGGCCTTCCTCGCCATTGCCTGGCACCCTGGACGTCACTCCTGGGTCCCCATCCTGGGCTCCCTGAGGCTCTGCTCTGAGCTCACTGACTCCCCCTGAACCAGCCCCCTCAGTGGAATCACCGTGAGTCATGTCCCAGGGCCCCAGGGCTCCGGGCTCAGGACACCGATACCCCTCTGTCTCCATAGATGAGAGAGGGTCTATCCCTCATCCCTAAAACATGGAGCTTGGCCCTAGGCATGGGTGGGCTTTCTGAACAGGAGGCAGAAGTGTGGGGTATCCCATCCTACCAGGACTCTGCCCCCCGACCTGCTGGAGAGCACCATGGCCTGCCCCCATCCAGCCACGCCCCCCAGGGGCTTCAGCCCGTCTCTGAGTTCAGGTGGCTGCAGTCCTGACAGATGTGCCCCTCCTCTCCCCGGAACCTGACTGGGGAGTTGCCTGCACTTGGGAACCCTAATGAGATTCTGCCTCTCATTGTGTACGAGCTCCCAAGAAAATCATCTGTTAATTGATTCCAATTACTCATAATTGTTTCTCATACATTTCAATTAGGCGGCCCTGTTGTTACAGCAGGGGCTGGATTAGGCATAATCCCCAAGCCTCTCATGGCGGGGGTGGCAGGACTGGAGTGGGGGCAGTGGGGGGATGTGGAATGGGGGCCTGGGGCCGCGGGGCTGTGGGGTGCCTGGGTTGATTTTTTTTCAATTGCAGCAAAATACACATACATTTATTATTTTAGTCAGTCTAAGGTGTGCAACTCAGTGACAGTACGTCCACAATGCTGTGCCAACTCTGTCTAGTAACATAGCTTCATCCTGTGGGTTGTTGTCTCTGACGGTCCCCCGTCCCTCACCCCCCAAATCAGTCCCTCACCCACTTTCCATCTCTGTGGATTTGCCTCTTGGATAGTCCACATCGATGGAATCACAAGGATGTAGTGTCCTTTGGCCTCTGGCTTTGTGTGTTCAAGGCTCATCCACATTGTAGCAGATGTCAACCTTATGCCTTTTCTTGGCTGAGTAATATTCCGTGTGTGCATGGGCCACAGGGAGTTCATCACTCTCTGTGACGGGTGCGGCTGTCTCTGTCTTTTGCTGGGTGTGAACAGTGTGAACAGTGCTGCTGTGAACACCTGTTCTCCGTCCTGCGTCTGCATGGAGCTGTGGAACTGCAGGTCACGTGGCCATCCTGCCAGCCTGGCAGTGACAGAGCATAAGCAATCTGGCAGCAGGTGTGGGGGAGGAGGTGCCCTGGGAGGTGGTCTGTCCCTCAGTGTCCAACCCAGGGAGCCCCTCAAGGGTGAGGGAGCCTACAGCACATGGCACAAGTGGCAGGGCCCGCTCATTATGGCGGGGGTCTGGCTCAGAGAGCTCAGGGTTCTGTGTGCTGGGGAGAAGATGGGGTCTTGGCCTGGCTGCAGCATTTTGGGATCTCTGGAACCCAGGCTCCAGAACATTCCCTGTTTCTAGGGCTTCTTTGGGGATTTTGGGGATGGGGGTTTCATACCTGGAGTGACAAGGTTAAGGAGGACAGACTCTGCAATGAATACAAGACCCTTCCTTGGGCAAAAAGCCTTCTTCCAAAGGTTTCCAGCATCTTCTCTGGGCCAAAGGTACATGGTTAAGGTCACAGATGTGGAGTCCAGTTGACCTGGCACACGTTTTATTTCTGAGCTGTGTGAGCCAGGGTCAATCCCATGACACCCCAAGTGTCTGCATCCCCGGCTATCCAGGGGAGACAGGCTCACAAAGTCACCCTAATTCCGAGGACCAGAGTTGATGAACCCCCATGACTGACAGGAGGCAAGCCTTCAGGAAACACAGAGACAGAGCGCACTGGAGACCACTCAGGCGGTGAACCATTGGCCCAGCCCCCAGCTGGACCCCCAGCCCAGCCCTGAAGTCGCAGGGTTTGATGTCGGGTTGCCCAGACCAGAGAGAGATGACAAGGACAGTGACTGTGCCCCGAACCCAGCCCTCCTGCCCTCTGAAGGGAGCCGGATGCCACTTAGCTCACCTCTCAAGTCAAGTGTGGCTGGGGGCCAGGTCCTCAAATCTGGTCACCGCCTGGTCTCTGAGGTTCCCAGCTTTGCAGTGACAAACAGTGGCCCATCTGTCTCCAACCCTCCTGCCTGCCGAAGCCACCACCCACTACTCTTATGGGGAAAGAAAGCAGGACACAGAACCAGCTCGCCATGCCATAAAGGCCACCATGCTTGTCCTCTGAGGCCGTGCCCACCTGGAGACCCTGGGCCAGCTCCCTGATGAGTCCACTGTGACCTCCGCCACCTCCTGACTCACTCTCCTGCCTCAGAAGTGAATGAAAGGACGTAATGATGGGAGGCAGGGGCCAGCGTGACGGCCCTTGGTTGCTACTGAGTGGCCAGTGGGAACGAAGTTCACAGCTCTCCTCTCTCAGTTTCCTTGATTCCAGCCACCTCCCCTCCCAAACAGCAGGTATTCTTAGCCCATTTTACAGATGAGGAAACGAGGCTTCTGAGGTTGCCGACCAGGATCAACAACGGCCTGTGTCCTCTCCTGAGTGCCTTCCGTGCCCCTCCAAGCCTGTAGGACATGCCTGCAGGAACAGCAGAAACGTGTTCCCTCATGCTCAGGGCCAGAGGCCCCAGCCCACTGTGTCGAAGGCCCAGCCAGAGGGGAGGGGTGGCACAGAGACCCAGGACCCCTCTGTGACTGCAGAAGGGCAGGCAACCTCAAGAACCCACTAGGGTCCCGCCCCGGCCTGGGCCGAGTGTGACTGGTGCAGTCCAGCCACTTTGCAGACCCCAGCGTCCTGCCCCAAGTGGGGCGTGTTTCGGGAGCTAGAGTCTTGGTGCAGAGGGAGGCCGGGTCCCCATGCCAAGGAAGGCCCCTGGGAGGACCTTTAGCCTCAGAAGTGAATGAAAGGACGTATTGATGGGAGGCAGGGGCCAGCGTGGAAACAGGATGGCTGGACCTTTGGGGGCCACGGAGCGGGTCCTCCCCGCGGGGCTTCCGTGAGGGGCGCATCCCGAGCCGGCACAGGCAGCACGTCGCGTGTCCGAGAGCAGGACAGGATCCTTGGCAGAGCAGAGTTTATTTCTTCTGACTTTGGCCTGGCCAAGGCAAACAAATAAACAGGCTTCAAACAGGGCCCGGCGGAGGCGCTCTGAAATCTAACCTTTGGCTGAGGTTTAAGAAAAAACACACCCTTGGACATAAATCTGCAAATAAACTTTCCAAAGAAAAACATCTACTTCTTTCAAAATCCACCCTCATTCCATGTTCTGCCACGCATCCTGGTAGAAGGTGCCGGCCTGGCCCAGGCTGGGAGGACTTGCCAGGCGGCGGGGCTGGGCCGTCGATGGGCAGGCAACTGCCCTTAACCCAGCACCCCAGCTGCCTCTGCCTAGAGTCATGGGGATCGGGGGGCCATGGAGGCCAGGCATCACGTTCTCAGGTGGTCCCACATCGAAGGATAGGAGATTCAGGCCAGGCCTGCCAACCCCTTTGGCCCTCAGAGCCTGGCCTCGCCATGAATCTCCTTCCTCAAAGTCAGATGCACCTGTCAGGCGGCTGACAGAGGAGGTGGTGGTGTCTCTGCTGTGGCATCTCTACCATGGCATCCCTGCCATGGCATCTCTCTGCAGCTGCACCTGTGAGCGGGGATGGGCAGGATCTGACACTAGACCAAGCCGGCACTTGGGCTCACAGACATTCCGGGATGGTGGTGCTTGTGTCTATGAGAGTGTCTTGTGTGCATGTATGTGCACACTTTTATATGTGTGCATTGGTGTCTGTGTGCGTTTGTGGGAAGGTGTGGGCGTGTGCATCTGTGTGTATGCGTGTGGCTGTATACTTTGTGTGCATGTGTGTGTATGTGCAGGGGTATGTGTGCATATTTGTGCATGTGTGTTTGTGCACACGTGTGTACATGTGTGTGCTGATGCGTCTTTGTGTGTGTGCGCACGCACACCCCACTGTGAGAGCCTCGTTTAGGAGAGGGGGCAAGACCCTGTGTGGAAGTGGCCATGGTTTCCCAAGCCCTGAGCACCTCCAGTGCCTCCCGCACTGAAGCAACTTGCTTGCCGCCACCAAGGGCATCCACAGGAGCTCCTGGTGGGAGCTCCTGTGGCCCTCAGGCCAGATGTGCCATCAGGGACTGGATGGCTCCTTGCTCCTCTGGGGCCCAGGTCAAGGCCCCTTGGACACTGGGTGTGCACGGAGAAACGGGTGGAAGAGTGATAACAATCCTGGTGGTCAGCAGGTCCTGGGAAGTGCTCAGAGCAGCGTGGAGATGGTGTGTGCGTTCACCCAGGAAACCAACAGGGTCTTCCTAGAGGAGGTGCTGCCTAGGTTGGGACTGAGAGAGCAAGGAAGCTTTGCTCCCAACCAAGGGACTCGGGCAGTGGGGTGGGAGGGTTGTGGGAGGAAGCTTCGGAGAGATCTCACCTTGGCCTCGCGTGATGGGTGCAGTCGCACTGCAGACCCTGTCGGCAGAACGGAGGCCCGAGCCCAATTGGCCTGATCTGTCCCCGCCCTCCCAAGACCTGCATGAGATGAGGCTGAACTCACCCTTGCACCTCTACACCTGGGGCTGAACTCCCCTCATACCTGCCCCACCTGCCCTCCAACCACGAGACCCCACAGAGAGCCCCCTTCGCTCAGAGGGAAGAAAGAATCCACCTGGGTGGGTCAGCTGCTGGGAGCATCCCGTCTCTGTCGCTGTCCCATCCTGTCCTGTGGGAAGAGGCAGGTCACCTGTGCAGCAGCTGAAGTCAGAAGGGCCGTTAGACAGGTGGGAGGGGATGCACCATCCCCCAAATGCGCCTCCCTCCCAGGGACCTTTTGAAGGAGTTCCGTCCGACACTTCTGTCAGTGGTGGACGGTCCACGCTATGTGTGGCAAACCTGCGGCCCAGATGTGGCAGGTCTACCCTCTGAAGCCTGCAAGCCGAATGGTCTCATGGGTGGAGCGCAACCTTGTCTTCTTCTTGTTAAACACCTACAGGGGGCCTTGGCAGTGGCAGTTGAGCTCTGGCCTGGCTCCTGCCCACAGACCCAGCGAGCCTAAGTCCTGGGGCAAGTCCCAAAATGCCACGGACCCCTTGGAGGCCAGCAGAGTGGGGGCAGGTGGGGGCCTCTGCATCCCTTCGCTTCACTCCCAGAACAATTTAGGGGTGGGTGGGACTGTTACAAGGCAGGGCCTTCACCTGACCCCCCTCTCAGGCGGGGCTGCAAAACACGATAAATGCCAAACTCTGTGCCTGGAGAGCCAGCGTCACGGATCAGCACATCCAAAGGTGTCTGGAACGTTCCTCGGGAAAACAAAACAATTATTTTTGACAACTTGCATCACCACCATCCACACTTTCTCCCGGCACCATGCCCCCCCCCACCCCCAGGCTGCCTCTTCTATGCTGCGTCTTCAGGAAACAGCCAGGAAACTCAATAAGTCCATTGATGACTCCATTGATCTTATTTGGGGGCCTGAAAAATTCAGCAAGCAGCACAGTGTTAAATTATTAACTAAATGTTTCCACTCGCTGGGGACGTGTACTGTGGGGACTATCTAATGAACAACAGGCTCTTTATGAAATTCACAGCCAAAGGGGTCGGCGGGAGGGGGCTGAGGTCGTGGAGTGGCCAGAGGAAGGCACCCCTGTGTGCCCCCAGACTGGAGGAGAGGCAAAACTGAGCACTGGGGCCTCAGCTTCTGCGGGACAGAACTGGCCAGGGTCCTCGCTGGAGGAACAGAGGATGTGCCCAGTGTTATGTGCCCAGACATTATGGAGGCCCGAGGCTCCTGGCGGTGGGGAGGGGGGCTCCTGTTGGCCCGGTGACTGCCTGTCTGAGCTTCTCCCGGGCTGTGCCGGGGGTCACACAGGCCGCAGGGGATGCAGCAAGACCTGCAGGGGCTCCTGAGTACGTCACGCCCCACGGTGACCCACACCTCGCAGGTTTCACAGATGGCGCCTGCCTCGCTCCATCCAGGTTCCTGCCCCCGTCAACAAATAGGGGTCTTAGAGGTAGGGACCGGGGGCTCACATGTCCTCCTTCACACCCAGCCAGGGCTGGGCCACGTGTGGAGTCTGCAGACCCTGGGCCTCCAGGCCTCATAGCCATGGCTACTGCATCGAGGAGCTTCCAGTCCAGAGAGGAAGGCAGAGGGTACAAACTGAAAATGAACCGCATGCTTGGTAAATGGCTCCTAATTCCAGTAATATGTGGAGATCTGGGAGACCAGGATCAGTGTGTCAGGCTAGTGTGGCCGATGTGGCCACCATGGGGAACAGGCAAAACTGGAGAAACCAGGGTAGCAGAGAGCGCACGTGCAGACAGTCCCTGGTTTATGATGGCCCCTGACTTATGACAGCCCCTGACTTATCCTGGTTCCATTCACGATTTACTGACTTTACAGTGATGCAAAAGGATTCACATTCAATAGAAACCAAACTTCAGATTTTACATGTTGATCTCTTCCAGGAGAGTGACATGAGGTCCAACACTCTCTCTCAATGCCAGGCAGCAACCACAGCCCCCAGGCAGCTCACGATCACAAGGGTGAACCCCTGGTGCCCTGCAGTGCACTGTGTGGCCAGATGTTTTGTCAACTGAGTGTTTGAGCATGTTTAAGGCCGGTGAGGCTGAGCTGTGGGTTGGGTGTGTTTGACGCATTGTTCAGTCATGATGTTTTCTCCTAGTGATGGGTTTCTTGGGAAGTAGCCCCATCTTAAGTTGAGAGTATTCTTACTCTTTAAATTTAAAGATCAGAAATGCTACAACTGAAGTCACAGGCTTATGGTGATCTGTTCAGCCTTGCCAGGCTCACCCTATGGGAGGCAGCTAGGGAACCCACCCCACGCTGTGGCCTCTAAGAGGGCAGCTTTCTACCAGTATGGCCACCCGTGCCACCAGTACCCTCCCCACTAGACCCCACAAATAGCCTTGAAATCCACAATCCCATACCAGGTCCTTGGGAAAGGGCAGGGACATTTCCAAAGACAATCCCCTCTCCATTTCCCAAACATGTCAGTTTCTTTGGGGGAATTTCCAGCAGAGAAATTAACAAACCATACCTGGAAAGTCCTTTGGGCAGGTGGGAGCCAGGCCACCCACTCATTCAGTGGCACCCTCTGCCACATCACAGGGAGGACAACTTGCTGAACTAAATGTCCACAGCTTGTGAATAACAGAGCTGAGCCTCACACTGGGCAGCCTGGCCTCTGAGCCCTCAGGCGTGCAGGACATGTGATATATTTGATAATGTAGACACATCATGAAGGCACACTCGGATGGCTTTCACAGACACAGCCACTACTAGAATCAGGGTAGAAGGTGTTTCCGTCGCTCCAGGCCTCTTACAGTCAGGATCTCCCAAGGGCACGTGGGCAGCTGCCATTCAGATGTCTGCCACCTTAGGCTCATTTTACCTGTCTTGGAACTTCCTACAGAGAGATTCCTGCAATATGCATGCCCTCTTTGCATCTGGCTTCCCTTGCTCCGTGTACCCATGCTGGGTTCATGCGTGCTGGGTTGCGGTCGTTTATCTTTTCTTGTTGTCGGGTAGTAGTGCCCCATCGGTGACTCGGTCACAGGTTGTTTTTCCATTGTCCTGTAGATGGGCATTCTGGGTTGTTTCCATATCTGGGCTGTGGTGGAAGAATTTGCTAGGAATGTCCACGTACAAGCCTTTTGTGAACCCAAGCTGTCATTTCGTTTCATCTCCATGTGTCATCTAGGAATAACATGGTTAGTTCACGGGGAAGTGTGTGTCTCAATGAGATCACCCAATTGTTTTTCAAAGCGGTGTGTTTTGTGTTCCCACCAGCAATGTGTGAGTGTTCTAGGTATCTGCGTCCTCAGTGACAGTAGTATGGTCTTTTACATTTTAACCACTGTGGTGGGTATGAAATACTATCTCATTGTGGACTTGGTCCATTTCCCTGGTGACTAATGATGGTTCTCTATGCTCATTGCCTTGGGTGTAACTGCTTCTGTGAAATGTTTGCTCGAGCCTTTTGTCCACTTTTCAGTTGGGTTGTTTGTCTTTTTATTGATTTATTTCTGGGATATCTTGATTCAGTCTAGATACAGGCCCTCAGTCCCTTATATGTACTGCAAATATTTCCTCCCAGTGTATAGCTTGGCTTTTTGCTTGCTAAGTCTTTTTGATGGGTGACTGTTTTAACTATCTTTCTTTGGGTTTCATGCTTTTTCAGCCTTTACTTTCTTCTGCTTTTTCTCCTGCTGTATTTCCTGTCCCTTCTGTCCTTGGGGCCCCTCGTACATATGTCAGACATTGCCCCACAGGTCACTGTTCACTTTGTTTCAATATTTTTTCTATTAGTTAAATTGGATAATTTCTATGACTCGGTCTTTAAGTTAACTTGCCCTTTCTTCTGCCATCTCCAACTTCTGTTAAAAAGCCTATCCGGGACTGGGTGTGGTGACTCATGCCTGTAATCCCAGCACTCTGGGAGGCGAAGGTGAGAGGATTGCTTGAGCCCAGGAGTTCAAGACCAGCCTGGGCAACTTAGCAAGACCTAGTCTCTAAAAAAAAGAAAGCAAGCAAGCAAGAAAGAAAGAAAGAAAGAAAAGAAAGAAAGAAGAAAAAAATCCTATCCAGGGACTTGATTACTTCATACACTGTGCTTTTCAATACTGGAATTTCCTTTTGATTCTTGTAATTGTCCTTTCTCTCTTGGAATTTGTCTATCTGCTTGTTCATTTTGGTCACATTTTCCTTTAAGTCTTTGGACATATTAATCATAGCTATTGTAAAATCTGCCGAGTCCAACATCTGGATCATATCATAGTTGATTTGCATTGACTAAAGTTTTTCTAGATGACGGGTCACATTTTCCTGTTTCTGTGCACATTTATTAATTTTTTTATTGTACTGGATATTGTAGATGACACATTATATGGATTCTGTTATATACCCCTGAGGGGTTTTGGGTTTTGTTCTAGCAGGCATTTCTATCACTAGTTGACCACCCTGAGCTTTCAGAAACTTAACCATACGCTTTATTAGGGTGTGTCTGTTTCAGTTTTGTCCTTAGTCTTAGAATAAGTCTTTGTTCTTAAGGCAAAACCCTTCTGGGGTTTTAATGGAAAGCCAGACATGATTACCATGCTCCTCTAGGTTGACGGGATGCAGATCCCAAATCCCTGCTGAGTGAGCAGCAGCTCAGCTCCTCCAGGTTTCCAGCTGTTTCCTCCTGGGCTCCTGGTGACTGCCCTTGTGCATGAGCAACTCGGGGTAAGCCCAAGGTTCAAGGGGATTTACATGCAAACCGGGAGATCATGTCTTGATGGCTCCTTCCTCTCCAGAACTTCTCCCTTCGGTTGCAGATGCCCCTGCAGCCTCATACTCCATCCTCTGACGTGTCATCCCACAAGGCTGCAGCTTGTGGGATGCTAAGGCTGCTCAAGCCTTAGCTGCCCTGCACCAAGTGGATTTGGCAGTGGCCTAGAGGGAAAATCCAGATACCTGTGTGGACCTCACAGTGCAGTTCCTTCCCTTAGGGGTCAAATCCCTCCAGTTTCAACCTGCCTTTTGTTCTTCTCTAGTGCTTTCACATCTTTTATTCTCCAAACGGTTTGTCCAGAGTGCATAACTGTTGTCTGCAGGAGGGTGTACCCAACAGACGCCTCTCTGCTGTCTCCGGAGCAAGGACCCTCAAAGTTCCACTCTTGCTCATTCTATATGCACATCCTTTGAGTTCTGTGGCCTCATTCTGTCATCCTTGCCACAGCCCTAGGAATGGCTAGCATGGACATCATCCTGTTTCACAGATGGCAATAATGAGGTTCAAACTGGTTGAGTGCCCCACCCAGCAGGGGAAGGACTTGAGTCTGGAACCTCGAAGTGCTGACTGCAGGTCCCGTGCTCTGCCAGCTGTCAGTTACGAATGTGTCACATGCATGCCAGAGGATGACCCCCACCCTCCAAGCCTCCCCTCTGGTCCTCCCATGCTGCCTCCTGTAGACCAGAGTTTTTCTTGGCAGCCGTCGTGCTCCACCCAGAGCTGCTCAGTCTTCCCACCCTGGGCTCCTGGGAGCCAGCAAGAGCCCCCAAAGAGGCCACGTGGCTGCGGGCCAGGGTCTCCCCCACACAGGCAGCCTGAGGGGCTGCCTGTGAGTGTAGCTATAAAAGGGGGCATTGAGGGGCGGGCTCCAAGGAGACTCGCTCTCCATCAGCACCCCACAATGCGGGCTTTGTGAGACGCGGCAGGGCTGAGTGGGGCGGGAACTTTCCTTTTTCTCCTAGGGAGAGATTATTTAATTTAAAAATAATTGAATGTGGAAAATGTTGGATATGGAAACTGTTTATCAGGTTTCCTTTTTTGTTTCTCCCGTTGGCTCTGCCCCACAGCAGTGAGTGGCATGCCCTCCCTTGGTATGTCAGTGGAGGTGTTTGTGTTTCGAGTTCTGCAGAGGGCTTTGGGGTTCCCAGTGGAGGGGCCTGAGACCACTGACGTGGCTCTTGTGGCCAAGAGGGCCTTGGGAAGTTGAGGGTCTCGGGTAGAGAGTGGGGCCTGCCTGGCTGGAGTAGCATACCTCTCAATTCACAAGTGGAACATTCTGGAGACACCACAGGCCCATGGTTCCTCCTCAGGGGCCCTGAGCTCCAGCTGGAACACCTGAGGCATCCTCGTGGCTCTCTCCCATGTCCATCCTCGCCTGCTGTCTCCTTTTCGTCTCCTCCACTGGCCCCAGTCTCCCAGGGGCAGGCAGTGCAGACACCAATTCCCCCTTCAAGCCTCCCGGTGGCCAGCCAGGTCTTCCCATCTTCCAGGTCACGTGCATCAGGACCGTCACCCTTACGATGCACGTGTGGGATGTGCCTCCTCACCCCAGCTGCACTGAAGCCAGGAGTCACTTCCAGTGCTAGCTAGTGCTGCTCCATGTTGCGCTAAGGGTGGGCGGCTGTGTGGGGAAGGGACTCCTCACATGTGTGGCCATCCCGGTGCCCTGGACACACTTGTTGACTGGCTGGACAGATCAGGTGAGCAACTGAGCAGAAGAGCCACCCTTGAGCAAGTCCTGCCACCCTTTACCGGTAGCTTTGCCATTCCCTTGTCTGTGTTCCTGCTGTAAAGTGAGGGCCAGCGATGCCAAAGTCCCAGGGCTGGCTTTGTAACCCATCTCCCGGAGTACCTGGCACTGGCCACTGCCGATCTTGGCTTGGGGACCCCCAGGAAGCATCCCTCTGTGAGCTGCATGAGGACCTCTGCAGAGGCCAGGAAACTCGGACTCCAGGTCTTCCCTGGGAGGGTGGAGGGAGTCGGCAAAGGTGTACAGCCCAGGAACAGGCGTGCAGGAAAGGGCTGGGGACTGTGCCTCCCAGGCCACTCACCCTTGGGTGACGATCTTCCCAGGAGGCTCCGCACCAGTGGGGATGTGTAGGCAAGAGTCACCCAGATACTGCAGGGGGGCCTCAACCCATTCCAGATGGGAAAGCCAAGCCCAGGGAGGGCGAGACTCCAGGGCCTCTGGGCACACTGACCACAGCCACTGGCTCGCCAACAGTGGCTCAGGAAGGCATCCAGAGCACCTGGACCTGGCCACAAGGTGCCTGAGGTACAAGTGGTACCAGCTGTCCATCTGCTTCTGAAAGACCCACCACTTACCCTCTGGTCCCTGGCAGGGCTCTGCATACAGTGGATGCTAGCAGGTGCCTGTGAAGGAGCCAGTCCAGGCGAGCTGGGGGTAGGGTTGGGGTGGGTTATTGGAGCAGCCCAGGAATTCCTGCGCCTGCCTCTCGTCCAGGTTTGGTGAGATCTGTGCCTCTCAGGTGTCTGGGGTGCACAGGAGGTGAATGGACAGATACTCTTTAAGGAGCAAGTCCCACATCCAGGTCCCAGTGAATGCCAGCTGTGGGTTCTCCAGTCCAGGCCTGGCCTGGTCCCTGCTTACACCCCCTGAGGGCCCTGGACCAGGGCAGGAGCAGGAAGGGTAGCTACCTGGTCATGTGGTTAAAAGAAGGGCTCATTCCACACAGTGACCACCCTAGGTCCACCCACAGTGGCCTCAGGGTCCTCATGCTCCTTCTGGGCATCACAAGGGCTGGCACTGGGCACTGGGTTCCATGAGCCTGTGGGCACTGGGCTGTGCACCAGGCACTAGGCTCCCAAGAGCCTGTGAGCACCAGGCTGTGTGCTGAGCACTGAGTTCCCATGAGCCTCTGGTCACTGGGCACTGGGTTTCCATGGGCCTCTGAGCACCAGGCTGTGTACTGGGCACTGGGTTCTCATGAGCCTCTGGGCACCGGGCTGTGTGCTGAGCACTGGGTTCTTGTAAGTCTCTGGGCATCGGGCTGTGCACCAGTCTCTGGGCACTGGGCACTAAGTTACCATGAGCCTCTGAGCTCCAGGCTATGTGCCAGGCACTGAGTTCCTATGAACCTGTGGACACTGTGCACCAGGCACTGAGTTCCCATGAGTCTGTGGGTATCGGGCTGTGGACCGAGCACCAAGTTCCCATGAGCCTCTGGGTACTGGGCACTGGGTTCCCATGACACCGGGCTGTGTGCCAGGCACTGGGTTCCCATGAGCTCCTGGGTACAGGGCTGTGCATATCAGTGGTCCTGTCTGCTTCTGCTGAGGCCAGAACGGGATCTCCCAGAGTCTTTGAACCAAGCTGTGGCTCAGGCTGCTTGGACTCCGGCAGGACCCCAGGCAGTAAGGACCTACCTGGTGGCAGGAAGCAGAGCTTGGCCTGGGCACAGAGGGGTTACTGAGTCCCCCCGCCCCCAGACCCCGGCCCAGACACCTGGCCTAGCCACAGCCGAGTCCCTGAGCGTCTTTGTATGGGTTTCAGCTGTGAGGACGGGGATAGCTGGCTCAGCCTGCGACTGCACGGATATGCAGTGCTGCCCCCCTTGCTGCGCTCAAAGGCTGGGCTCTGGGCCCTGAACTTTCTGGAGCAAACCCTCGGCTGCCTGGCCCGGTCACTTTTTAGTATGCGTGTGCGAGGCCGGGGAGAAGCGGCAGGCGGGTGAAGGGAGAGGCTGGCGGTGGGCAGCTATTCAGCACCATCCCCAAATCCGCGGGCCAAGGACATTGGGACAAAGAGCCGTCTTCATTCAGACAAGTGGGCACGGCCTCTGCTGCTCACAAAGGAGGTTTGAATGTGCGAGGACTGCGGGGAGGGACCCAAGCAGGCTTCTTAAAGAGGCCCTCCTGACCGGCCTTCGTCAGCAAGAACGGGATCTCCCAGAGTCTTTGAACTCAAGAAGCCCCTCTTGGGAAGTGACCTTGAATGTCGGGTGCCACCGAGCCCCGTTCCCAGGGCCTGACCCCAGCTATTCAGTCCTTCACAGGGCCAGTCTGTCCTCCCCTCCACCCTCAGGGGCCAGGACTGCGGTGAGCCTGAGCTGGGAACTGGAGGGGCTTCACCCAGCCCCACCCACTCTTCCCCATCCACAGTGGGTCACATTCCCGCTCAGGCCGGCCCAAATGAGGGAGCGGCCTGGAGCCTGGGATGGGGAGAAGCACATAATGGGGCCCCCACTGTGCGAGGTGATAGAAGACTTGTCCCGGGAGGAGTCCGTGGGATGTGGTTCTTTGCTGTGCCTCGGGTGGGGGTGGGGCCCTCCGTGTTGGGAGAGGCTGGGGGCTTGGAACATAGAAACACCACTAATGATTATTGAATTTTAAAAACCAGAAGTCTATGTGTTTCTGCACAGTATTGTCAGCAAGAACCCACAGCCTGGCTCCGCCCGCCTCCGTCGTCAGCCGATGGCCAGGCTGTCTGGACGCAGCATTCCTGGACGTGCTCTCTGGCTCCCAGCGAGGGTCCCCACCCCCAGAGATAAGATAGAGCCGGTGTCGGGAGGAGGTGTGGACGGGGCTGCACCAGCACGCTGTGAGTGATAAAAGGGGCTTCGGAAAGGTGCTGACGTGGCACCGTGCTTAATGAGGTCATCACCTGAGCTGCGGCCCGATAACCCGGAGGTCAAGTCCCAGCAAGGGGCCGTGGAAAGTGAGCACCCAGTGGCAGCAGCCCCCACCAGGCTGGGCTTCGAGTGCATTTCAAGGCTGTCATCCTAAACCGGGGGGCGTCCTTGTCCTGGGACAGGGCCCCCTCCCCACCTACTGTGTGCTGGTGGATGGAAGTGGCTAGGTGCCAAGGCAGCTCCAGGCCAGGGCGGAGCTCCAGGCAGGTCATCAAGGCCAGGCTCAGGGGCCGCGCCTCCCCCTCCCACTTTGTGTCAGCTCCCACCTCCTACGCGTCGAGGGTCTTTGATGCCTCTGTTCTGACTTTGCACAGAGGCCTGGGCCTTGCTACTGCTGGGCTGGGCTTGGAGGCTGGGAGCCCGCAGCCGCCTCTGCAGCCGGGTCTGGCTGGCTCAGGCGCCCTCTGCCGTGAACTTCTAGCTCCTTCTCTGCAACACTTAAAAGTGGCCTCTCTGCCCAGCCCTGAGCCCTGGAGGAGTGTGCCTAGCCAGAGGCCTGGCCCGACTCTGCCTCTCTGTCTGGCTTTGAGAGGGAGGGAGGAAAGGCAGAAATCTGCAAGTCAGGTACTCTGGGGCTGCCCCCACCTGGGGCTCTCTGAGGCCGGGGGTTTCAGTCAGGTCCAGCCTAGTGACGCTGGACCCCAGGCACCATTTGTGTCAAGATGAAGGGCCCAGGGACCCAGGACTTCCGAGGACCCAGCAGTCTGGGGTCCCGCATGGGATGAGTCACCACCAGGACAAGGGCAGGGATGGCGGCAGCAGGACGTGGTGGGTGGGTAGAAGGCAGAGCCAGAGCCTCTCCCCAGGCGGGTCTCTGGGACAGCTGGGCTTTGTCCAGGACCCTGGGGTCACTGGAAGGCAGGGCCTTGTCGCCACCTAACTTCCCAGAGGCGGGGCCGGGCTCGTTCCTCCCTCCCTGGACAAGAGCGCTGCGTCTGCAAAGCTTCCTCTCCATGCAGCATCCAGGGCTTTCCTCTCTCCGGACCTCAAACTCTTTTCTGTGCCCAGGTGGGTGGCATCTGCCAGTGTCAGACACTTCCAGGCACACAGCCCCGAGTCCCTTTGGACCTCACTCTGAAAGGATTTTAGGTTTCGCTTTATTCAGCTCTATGATGGAGCTTGGGATAAAAAATCGATCAGAAAACATTTCCAAACATAGCCAGCAGCAAGCGGGGCTGTCTGTGATTGCTCCTGGAAGCCCCATGGGTGGGGAACAGCTGGCCAGGCGGGTCGTGTCCCGGGAGTGGCTGTCCGTTCACAACCAGCCCTTTCCAGGCTACATCCACTGCCTTGTGGGTCTCTGAGCTGAGCCTGAGCAGCCTGAGCCTTCCCGTGGAGCCCACCCAGACCCTGCCAGTGCCAGCTTTCGTCCCACTAGATACTCAGGTGGTCAGAGAGACAGGGCCTGACCACAGTGTGTCCCCGCCGCCTCCTCCAGGTGGAAGAGACCCTGCTGGGCATGGGCATTCTGAAGACTCTCGAGAGATTTCTGACTCGGAACACCTGTTCACCTATGCTGTGTTTAGAGAGAGAACTGTCCAGGGCCTGCTTGGGGTCCTGGGAGCTCTGTGGACCCCATCTCTACAGGACATAGAGAGAACAGTGTCAGGGATGGGTGGCACCCCACAGGGATGGTTTTCACCCTGCCAGGGCAGACTCCTGCTCCTTGGTCCCCAGGCAGATGTCAGACCGTGGTCTCCGGGTGTCACCAGCCAAGTGGTACCTTAACATCAGTTCCGAGAGGCTGCGCGATTTTATGGGAAAATTCAGAGGCATGTTTTTGCCTTTGATTCCTTTTTTTCCCAGCTTCCTAATAATCGCTGCACTGACCCTGGAATGTCTGGACACCATAAGCCCCACTCTGCAAAGAAGCAGGTGGGGCCTGGTGGTCGGTCTCCTGCCAGGAGCTGCAGGGATATTGATGGTGCCGCCTCCCTCTCAAGCCTGTTCCTCCCCCTGCATCAAGCTGCCTCCTCCAAAATTTGCCCATAAAACGAAGCATCTTCCCCTGAGTGCTGCCCTTCAATCTAGAAGTGGAAGCCCATGTTATCCCTCCATTCTGTGTCCCCAACTCAAAGCACAGGCCTCAGAACCAGCTGCCAGGCACACCAGGGCACCAGGGCACCAGAGGCCAGGGGATAGCCTCCAGCCTCACCCCTGCACATCAAGACCTCCATCGTACACAGGATACCTCCCATACCTGCACAGCACACCTCACAGCTCCACGTGTGACCCCTCCCCACCCCGTCTCTCTGTCTCTCCCTCCTTCTCCCTCTCTTTCTTTCCCTCTGTGTCTCTCTCCATCTCTCTCTCTCTTTCTCTGTCTCTCTCTCCCCTCTTTCTGTCTCTCTGTGTCTCTCCTTCTCCCTCTCTCTGTCTCTCCCTCTCCCTTTCCCAATCTATCCCCGTTCTCCCTTGCTCTCCCTCACCACAGCCCATTCTCCCCCATTCTCCCCCATTCTCCAACCCCTTTTGGGTGTTCTCTGCCCCCCCCCCCCCCATAACTCACACGCTTACTCTGACTGGAGCCAGGGGCACCCACAGTGTCTATGACTTGGCACTGAGAGGCGGGACAGGGAAGGGCAGTGCCCAAGGGTGGCCTACCTGTGCCATGGCCGGCCAGCCCAGGTCCCCCGCAGACCTCCCCAAGAGCAGATGACCACACACTTTACATCCAGAGAGGATGCCCTTGGGAGGGGACGGGAATGTGCTCGGAGTGACCTGGACCTCAGGACCGACCCAGACAACAGGCAGGCGCGTGGCCATCCTTCCCGGAGCCACAGCATGTTGGGGTGGGATGCTTCTCCTCTCCCCTCCCTCCACGTCTGTCCTGCTCCGTGTGGCCCGGTGCTGGGCTCCACTGCCTGCTGCGCCGCTCCTACCCACGGTGGTTATTTCTGCCTATCCCCCCCGGCCGCGCCTGGCCTGCGCTGGACTTCCCACGGCAGAGTCGTGGTCTGTGGCAGTGGCTGCAGGTTTTAATTGTTTCTCTTCCCCCAGATGCTGCCACCACCGGCTCGCCCGCCGTGCCCTCCCCCTTGCCGGCCATGACTGGGGGTGGGGCGGGGCTCCGGGAGCACTTCCGCCCTCTTGGCCATCATTTTGTTTGTTCTCCCTTTCTTCTCCCTCCGAGGGCCAGCCTCTGTGATTAAGCCTCAAGGCCTCCTGCTGCTTTTAATAGGCCTGCGGGCCTGACCATCTGATGAGAACCGAGAAGCACAGCGTGTTCCGAGTCCTCGCGCAGGAATCTCCTAATGCATGGTATTAATCATCACTGTCAGGCCATTCAGGCCCTAAATACATCCACTCAGTATAAAATTATACTAAACAGAAAAAAAGCAAGGCTGCGATTGGCCACAGATTGAAAACAGACATTAGACAGCCCCTGCCCCCATTGCATCCCCCCAAATTTCAGGGCCCCCTCCAAGGCCTCTGCCCAGTTTAATGAGCAATAGGTAGCTTGGGGTGTGGGTCGGGCCACATTTGGTGCTTGCAGAAGTCGCGTGTCATGTGCACAAGTGACATGGATGCAGGGAGGGGTGTCCTCCGCCCAGGGTCCTGGGTGCCCATCCTGCAGGCTTGGGGACCCGCACATGGCCAGTAGCCGGAGGATCCATGTCCAGAGGGCCGTGTCTGGGCAGTGCCCTG
>NW_007113101.1:0-1209 GCF_000164805.1 Carlito syrichta
CATGGAAGGCTGAGACAGGAGGATCACCTGAGCTCAGGTAATCCTCCTGGCTCAGCCTTCCAGGTAGCTGGAGACCGGAGGACCTCAGAGAGGGGAGGTGATTTAACAACAAAAAACAAACAAACAAAAAAACACTGAGACAGGGAGAAAGCAAGTAACTTGTGCTGAGTCTTACAGCTAGAAAGTGTGATGGTGGGCACTTCCTGGTGAGGCCCCAAACGCTAGGCCCGTCGTGCTGGCGATGGCCCTGAGACAGGTTTTGTGTGGCTCGCACAACTTCAGGAAAAACGGAATCAATGGTGACCACTTAAAAACCAGAAGGTTTTATGCTCAGACGCAGACTTCCAGATTTTCTTGCACAGCCGGAACCCATGGCCCCTCTGTGGCCCCGGCCCCACGCGGCGGCGCCGGTGGGAGCTGGGCGGTGGCTGTCCCTCAGGACAGCGTGACACCGGCCCGGCTCCACGGCTGCTTCCCCACACTTGGCCCCCACGCTGGGCACTTGTGTCAGCAGTCACTCTTCCTGGCCTCTGTCCCTGCACGCCCTCTGCCCGGAGTCCGCCACCACCACTGTTCTTGGCCTTGCTGTCTCCTGGTCATTCAGGGTGCCACCCAAATGTCACCTCCTCTGAAAAGCCCTCCCTGCTTACTCTGGCTAGTGATCATCATCTGAATTCACTTTGTGAACTCATTCGGTGCCCGCACACTGAGTGTCTCCCCAGGAGGACGCCAGCTCTAGGAGAGGGAGCCCAGGCGGTACCCCACCTGTTCAGGACAGCACCTACAGCCACGTCGGGCTGCATGCTCGCCGACTGACTGGCTGAGACAGCAAGCGAGCGAAGGAAGGACTCCTGGGGCAGCCCTGCTCTGTTCGCTCCCAGGCGTGGAGTCTTCTCGCTTTGCTCAGCAGTCCTTCGCAGGTGCCCACAAGACCGGCGGGGCAGGTCACACATAGATCCCTTGCCGGGGCACACACGGCCGTGCTTTCTGGCCCCCAGCCGGGGCCTCAGGTTCTGTGAGAACCTCGAGAGGCCTGGGGAAGCCTCCCCCCCCAGCACCCAGCCCCCCAGCTCCCCGGGCTCCAAGTCTTCTGGTCTGGAGAGCTGGGCTGCGTGGGGTCGCCCTCCCAGTGTTCCGGATGCAGCCCTGCCCCCACTTGTCCGAGAGCCCTGCTCCCTTCCGCTCTCCTCACCCAGGCCAGCCTTTCGG
>NW_007113102.1:0-1185 GCF_000164805.1 Carlito syrichta
CACACGCGGAGATAAGCGGGCCCTGGCCAGGTGAGCAGGGCCAGGTCGGCCTGAGGGCTGCCCCGAGAGGGAATTCTGAGATGGCTAGCTTCCTAACCATAAAACCCATTTTTTATGGACCCTCGAACAATTGACCCGAGGCGCTAGCGGTGGGAGGCGGGCCACATTTCCTCATTAGGATTTCACAGTTTATGGCTGGCTGTGGTCGCTGGAAATTAAGGAGGAATCGTTCCCAGACTCCCCGCGCAGGAGGCTGAGGCACGCAGGGGCTTGAATTCCTTCTGGAGCCAGGCCGGGAATTCCGCACAGGCAGCTCTAGACCTGGCTGGAGAGACCACCCTGCCGGGCCTGGTCGGGACGCCCCTGCCGCTGCGGCAGCTGCCTGGGGATGTCTGCTCCACGCCCCCACCCAGCTCCCCACCGGGGTGCTCCCACCCTGCTCTGCTCTCTGGGAGAGGTCACAGACACAGCGGCAGGAAACACAGGGCAGGCCCACTCCTGGGCTGACCCCTGTCGACCTGAGCAGGGCTGTGCTCACCCCAGGGTCTCCCTGGTGACCTGGGAACCTGAGTCCCTCAGTGCTCAGTGGGAGCTCACTCTGGTCTTCCCGGGGCCGTCGGTCTGGCTGGCTCTGCTCAGACCTGTGTCCCCAGGCCTCACTGCTTCTCTCCGGGACTGCACATCCTGTCCTAATCCCCTCCAACCGTGGTGGGCGCCTCTGGTCTCTGCAGGATGAAGAGCTCCGGCCGCCTGCGGCTCTCTGGTGCTGGCCGCATCTCTGGACACCGTGTGGGACCAGGGCTGGGTGTGGGGGGTGTTCTGAGAACACCATCAGGAGGGCCGGGGCGCCATCCTGGGCATTTGTGTTTTCCGTGCCTTTGCCCAGGGCCCAGCCAGGCTCAACTGGCAGGAGGCATGGTGGGGTGGGGGTGGGCACACCGTTCGGGCCCCCGCGCTCAGCAGAGCCCACTGTTCTGGGAAGGTGGGTGGCTCAAGACAGACCCCCGCCCAGGTGGGCTCCAGCCCGGCCTGGAGAAGGCATCTGGCCGCTACGGGCAGAGCAGAGCCTGGGAGAAAGTCCCGCCGACATCCGTGGCGGCGGCAGACAAAGAGGCCCTGTGTGAGCTCAGTGTGGGAATGCGAGGCCCCGCCACGGGGCCGTGAAATCGGCGGCGGCCCCTGGCG
>NW_007113103.1:0-1181 GCF_000164805.1 Carlito syrichta
CGACGCCTCTGCTGCTTGCTTTTCCCCGCCTTCTCCCTGATTCCCATCCATTGTGGGGGCTAACGGAGGAGAGGAGGTGCTGGGGCTGGGGCCTCTCCCCTTGCTCGGAAGTCCCGCCTCTTTTCGGCCACGGCTGGCGGCCACCGTCCCACGCCTTGGAGTTGACCCGGAATCCCCTCTTCCCCTGATGTGTCTGTTGGAGTTCTGGGCGGTAGATGCAAAGTGTTGAATCTCTGGGTGCGCGCAGGCGCGCGCTCGTGTGTGTGTGTGTGTGTGTGTGTGCGCGCGTGTGTGTGTGTGTGTGTGTAGTGTAGTGTTGTCTTGTGTCCACCCTGCAGCCCCTTGCCAGGGGTGGGAGAACCGGGGAGGCACCACCGCCCTCCTCCGTTCTGTTTGAACTTGTGACCGTGAATTCCCAGGAAGAGCTGGGCCCCGGGGAGCCGCCCAGCTGCTCTCCCCCAAGGGAGAAGCCCCCAGGATCTTCCAGAGTCCAGCTCCTCTTCTCAGCTCGGGGGAAGAGGGGTCCGTTCTCTAAGGACCAAACCGCACCCTTTCTTGGGTGAGTGAGCAATTCTACCTCCGTGCTTTCAACCTTTGTTGCTTCGTGCACTGATGCTACTTGCAAAAAAAAAAAAAGACAAACTACTCAGAAGACGCCTTCGCCATGGCCGCCGGCTCCCGCTGGGTTTGGTGCCGGTGTGTGATTACAGGGTCTGTGGAGTGTCAGCCATGGCCTTGCCCTGCTTCTGCTCCTCCCTCTGCATCCAGATCGCTTATCCTTCCTGTGGTTTGGTGCCGCCTGGGTCAGAGTTTGGCTCAGAGCAACAGCTTTGGGGGGCTTCCCGGATGAGGTGACGCCGGGCCTCCCCTGGGAGCAGGAAGTCCCGCTGCCCACCTGCCCTTCCTCTCGGAAGCTTGGTGTAGATCAGAAAGGGTGCTGGTGACCTTCCTTCCCTGCCCTGGCTAAGGGTCTCACTGGGGACAAGGCAGGCTGTAGAACCTGGGACTTGTGATGATGGCAAGGGACTTTGTGGGGGCTGTGCACTTACAGTCTTTTTGTTTGTTTTTTATTTGTATTTATTTGAGTTGGAGTCTCACTCTGTCGCCCAGGCTGGGCTGCGGCGGCATGCTCCCGGCCACCGCAGCCTCGACCTGCGGGGCTCCGGCGATCCTTCCGCCTC
>NW_007113104.1:0-1169 GCF_000164805.1 Carlito syrichta
CAGCCTCCACAGTTCCCCCAGCCTCAACAGTTCCCCCAGTCTCCACAGCCTCCCCCAGCCCTCCCCAGCCCCTACAGCCCTCCCCAGCCTCCACCCACCCCACCAGAAACAGCATGGGAATAAGACAGGTCAGGACAGATCTGGAGGGGCCCCTGTCTGTCCTCAGTGGATGTGGCTGAAGGGGGTTGGTCCCTCTAGGGAGGCACGGGCTGCAGGATCTCAGCAGCCTCTCGTGTCACTTGGGCCACACCTGGCCTGGGACTCCTCCAGGGCTGGTTTCAGCTCCCAGTAGCCCCCAAGACCCATAACCTCCACTCATTCCAAGGTATGCAGTCTGCACCTATATGCAGTCCCAGGGGCCAGACCCCAGAGACACCTGGGGCCACCGTGCACTACCTCCATCTGCAGTCCTTGCAGGCCCACCCAGTACCATCAAGGGTACTGCTCACCACCCTCTTGTCACCCAGTCCTGGGGGGGGGGGCCTTGGTTTTCTCTCCATAGGGCCTGGGCCCAGGGAGGTTGAGGCCTGAGCTGGAGCCCCAGGGAACCCTCCCCACCCCCAACTCACGTCGATGCCGTCCTTGCCCGGTTTCCCAGGTGGCCCTTGGGGACCAGGGGGGCCCGGAAGTCCCACTTTCTGAAATGGAGAAGAGTCATTAGGGAGTGACCCCTCCCACGGCCAGTCCCCAGCTGGCCCTCAGGTCCACTCGACAGAGTGTCCCTTCTTCCTGGGTTCCGAGCAGCTCTGGGGCTCTGGGATCTGTCCCAGGGGCCCACAACTCCAGCCTGCTCCGTGACCCCCAAGGCAGGGTCATGGAACCCCTGCTGTTCATCACAGTCCCACTCTGGCAGAGGGCTGCTGGGAACAAAGGCCACATTGTGTGTCCTGAGAGTGGAGGTGGCAGTGCTGGCAGCAGCGAGCCTGGCCCAGCGAGGACACAGCCAGGACGGGGAGGCTGTCTGGGCTCTTCCCCAGGCATCCAGAGTCCGTGGGGCTGAACCCTGGTCCTGATTCCAGGCTCCTTTGGTGATGTGGGCTGGGGATCTCCAGCCCACAGGACATCCTGGTTCAGTGCTGGCCTGAGGTGGCCTGTTAGGAGTCAGAATCATCTCCCTGCGTGCCTTCACACCCAGCCTCAGCCACGACCCGGCACCCACAGCCCCACAC
>NW_007113105.1:0-1161 GCF_000164805.1 Carlito syrichta
TGATGTTGGGTGAGTGGCTTGCCCTCTCTGCGCGGGCTTCCGGGTCAAATCGAGATGTCAGTGGTTCCTTGGAGGGTGAGGACTGGAGGGCAGCCTAGAGGAGGCATCTGGGCCGTGACCTCGGCCCTGCTCGTCTCCCAGATAGGAATCACGATGCAGGTGAGCGTGGGAAGCCTGGAAGAAGCTGGGGAGCGCGTGTCCTTCCAGCTGCAGATCCGGAGGTACCAGCCTGGGCAGCACTCCTGCCACCCAGCCTTCCCTCTGACCCAGATGCAGAGCCCCTCAGGTCTCCGCCACACAGAGGAGGCTCCCAAGACACCTGGTGCTCAGACCTCCCCGTTCCCTTTCTTCCTCAGACACTTGTGTCTGAGTCTTGGGGCCCTGGAGGAAGTTCTCTCCCGGGTCTAACTTCAGTGTGGCATGCTGCTTGTGGACTTAGCTCTCCCTGGGCCCCCTAAAATGCTGGCCCCGCCCCAGAGAGTCACAGCTGGGGGCCCTGACCCCGCTTCTCCTCACCCTCTCCTCCAGCAAGAACAGCCAGAATCCAAACAGCGACACGGTGCTGCTGGATGTGCCGGTGCGGGCAGAGGCCCAGGTGGAGCTGCGAGGGTGAGGCCTGGGGCGGAAAGGGGGGTCACAAAGGGGAGTCGGTGGGCGGGGCTCCAAAGTCTGGGGACCCGGGGGCACCCCCAGGGGCCGGCTGGGAGTCCAGCTCTCTCTGGGACCTTGGGCACCTGCAGGAACTCCTTCCCGGCCTCCCTGGTGGTGGTGTCAGAGGAGGGTGACAGGGAGGAGGACGGCTCAGACAGCTGGGGCCCCAAGGTGGAGCACACCTATGAGGTAAGGGAGGAGCCCCGGACCAGGCTAGGCGGGGCCTGAGGGCTGTGCCAGTGCTGAGCTCTTGGCCACCCCCACGTCCCCTCAGCTGCACAACAACGGCCCCGGGGCCGTGCGCAGCCTCCGCCTGGACATCAGCCTCCCCGGCCAGTCCCAGCCCTCTGACCCGCTCTACCTCCTGGACGTGCAGCCACAGGGGGGGCTCCAGTGCGCCCCACAGCCCCTCCTCAACCCCCTCAAGGTGGGAGCCGGCAGGAGAGGGAGGTGTGGGGAGCCCCAGGCCGGCCGTGGGAGAGGCCAACGCCAGCCTCACTGCCTCTGCCA
>NW_007113106.1:0-1161 GCF_000164805.1 Carlito syrichta
CGCCCCCGGCCACTGCAGCCTGGACCTGCTGGGCTCTGGCGATCCTTCCGCCTCTGCCTTCCGAGTAGCCTGAACTATAGGCACGCACTACCACGCCCGGCTAATTTTTGATTTGTTGTAGAGATGAAGTCTTGCCAAGTTCCCCAGGCGGGTCTCGAACCCGCGGGCTCAAGCAATCTACTCACCTCAGCCTCCCAAAGCACGGGCTTACAGGCTGAGCCACCGAGCTGGACTTCCAGGGACAGTGTCTTCCAGCCTAACAAAGAAGCAGAAGCGCCAAAAAGAGGAGAGGGAGGGGGAGGTGGGAGATGGGAGTCCTGGGGCCTAAGCAGTGGATCCCAGGCTGCTCAGGCAGCTGCTTGGCCTTGGCCTGGGGCCAGCTCTGTCCTCTGGGCATGAGCAAGACGAAGCCTTGACCCCATCCCATCCCCGTGAAAAGCGCTTGTGCGGTCCTGGCTCGCAGTCCCCACTCCCTGCTCGCCCTCACCCAGCCAGCGCCTGTGCTCCAGACCTGGCTCCTGGCGTGTCTGTGTCCTCCCCAACCCGGGGTTATATGGGCCCATCTCACCCCAGAACATGCCCAGCTCTGCCAGAGGCGGCTGGCTACTAGGCGAGACACGATGTCACCGGAGCAGGGGCGAAGCAGGGGCGCTAGGGCCAGGCGACTGGGAATTCAGTACCCTGAGCCCCAAAACCTTCGCCCTGTGCTTCCTAGGCTTACCTGGACGCTGCAGACCCCAGAACACACCGTCGCCTCCCCTCATAACACGAGGAGCCACCCCTTGGCCCTGACCCATGTCCACTCCACCTGGGCTTCCTAGGTGGGCACCAGGACAGCAGCCAGACCAGATGCGCTGGCCGGGGGTGAATGCCAGGACGGGCTGCGGGGCGGGTGACCTCGGTGCCGGAACGGACGAGAGAGCTTGGAAAACTCACAAGTGAATTGCCCAAATGCAAAAGTATCTGGGGTTCAGCTTTTCCTTCCAGCACTTCAAGGACGGCATGGGAGTTACAAGCGGGGACAGGAGAGAGGGGAAGGCGAAAGGGAGAGTCCAGCCAAACCCGGAAAAAGGCGCCCGTGGGAAGGCCCACTCAGCAGCCTTGGGGCCTGGCACCCGCGCCCGCTCCGGCCAGGCACGCTGAGAGCCTCTGCCCTCCGCC
>NW_007113107.1:0-1153 GCF_000164805.1 Carlito syrichta
GAGAGAGATTTTCCAGAACTAGAAAGTCAGGTTCAAAACATGACTCTAGTATACTATGTGAATTGGGTTAATTTTTTGCATTTATATTTCTTCATCATTAAAATGGAGATAATCATAGTACACTTCTATGATTGCTATGTGGAACAAAGGAGTCTATATATGAAAAATGGTTTTGGTAACAGTATACTTCCTATAAATGTGATCGTTATTTTTATTTTTACTTTGCTGAAGCGCCCTTGCCAGGAACATTCCCTGACCATTTTGGCTGAATGAGATGTGGGGTTTCTGAATGTGGATCTCTGTTCTCCCAGGGATGTGAACAACAACAAAAATAGAGAAAATTACTAAGGATTGTTTTATTAACTGAAGGTTTCGAAGATAGGGAGCCATCTGCAGTTATCTTTACATCCCTAATAAAATTAGCATAGGAGTTAAGAGTTAAATTTTGCTCACTAAAGATCTGCTAAATAACAATCATACTATAGGAATTTACATAACAGAACAACTCCCTTGAGTAATTTAGGAGGACAGGGATTATGGAATTAATCTCAGGAGTTCTACATCCAAATACAAAACAGGACAATCCCAAAGTAGAGACATGTCCAACATAGACAAAGTAAAAAGCCAAAGTGACCACAGGGACAACCTCATTGTCACAGCAGGCACAGAGGTGTCTCCATTATAAACTGTTCTTAGAGTTTTCTGATAGGAAGCAGGTAAAATGTTGTAGAATTGGCAGTAATCAAACCTGGAATTATTTCAGTCTTGAAATAAGATTGGCAGAGAATAGGATTTGGATAGGCAAGAGGATAGGCCAAAAGCCAAAAAGCTACTCTACCAGAAGGTGGACATGGTCATACTAGATTTCTTAGATCTAGAAGGAAAGTAATACAATTTTGTATTCCTACAGTTGATTTTTGTCTTGAATCATCTTATTTTGGCACTATTATGTTGTTCACTTGACTTTGCACTTTGTAAGCAATGTGAATAGCTTAGGTAAATGTGATGTGTGGGCCTATCCTCTGGAATAAGAAACAGAAACAATTACTGAACATTTAATTTATTCCAGGCACCAGGTTGAGTGATTTCTCATTGCATCATGTAATTTAACAATCTGTGAGTTAAGGTCTTTTTTAATTTTAGTAATAATAAC